>NW_027532015.1:12654415-12677430 GCF_008692635.1 Crocuta crocuta
TTTTTTTTTTTTTTTCCTTATTCTACTGAGGCAAAAAGGAATTTTTATTTTGTAACTGCAACCGTTCTTTAGAGCTACCTGAAGTCTTTCTAGAGGCGGCCTGGTTCGCAACCCCAGCCCGCAGACTGAGCCTGCGCACTGCGCGGCGGCCCCGGAGTCTTTCCACCATTTCTTTTGCCTTCCCCGTTTGTGGTTGTCCCGTTTTAGCCTGACGTGTATTTATACTTCTGCTGGGGGTGAGGGCGGGGCGGGAATCTACTTTGAATCTTGGCAAAATCCATCTAAGTTTCTATGAATGGAACACACTCTCTTCTTTCAGAATAAATACCATTTATGTAGAGACACGATGACTTCAAGCAGCCAATGGTGACACCAACAGTTGTATAGGTAGAAGTGGCTGCAGACAGACGATGAAAATGAAACTCAAACTGGTCCGAGATCAAGAGAATCCAAAGGGGACAGAGCCGTCTGTGGATCCCACGTGTAAGGGAGGCCGCGTCGTCCGGGACACCTTCCTGCTGCACAGGCGCACACGCGGCTCTGCCCGCTCCCCAGGCTCCCTGGTTATGGGAGAACCTGTCCGCTCACACGGGGGCTTTGTTTCACCTCCAGCTCAGCAGCGGCTACTTTTATTAAATACACATTTTTCTTTGCGGATAGGAAATTGATTTGCCGAGGTAATTTTGTTTGGGTCTAAAAATAGCAAGTTTTCTCATGGTACACTATACACCTAATTTCTTTAAATTTTAGAGACGATTTTTAGATTAAGGTCTCATCCCTTATTTTGTTTTTAGGGATGAATTCAGAGGAAGTAACAGGGACAACAGACTTGGCAGAGTTACAAGGGAACTAATACTTGGGGTTGGCGGGCCTCTGCCTTGGCTCCCTCTGTGACATATAAGGGAGGCCACTGATTACATAGTAGGAGTTTTCCTGCCTTGTTTGCCTTTTCCGGGTTATTGCTGATGCTTCTCCCCCAAGACACTCAGTGCCTGGATTAGGGGCCAGGAATGGCTGTGGGTCTGGCTGTAACCTGTCCCCAGGGTTGTACACTATCAGTATAAACACCAGAGCGACACAAATCCAGGAGTCCCTACTGCCCAGTAAGACAGATAGGATCTGATTGGGCAGATGGTAGCTAGGTAGGTAGACAGACAGACAGACAGACACCCATATACATTTACATCCATCTGTGTATACATATATGGACAGAGTCTGGGCCATGTGGATGGAGGGTAGGCCCTGCCTGGTCAGACCTTCAGACACAGCTGTGTGTGTGTGTGTGTGTGTGTGTGTGTGTGTGTGTGTATCTGGTCCTGGATTTGGCAGGCAAGCCCTCTTACAAAATCCCCTGTGGGATGGTCTAAAACCATCATCTCAGCAGAAACGATAACTTTCCACTCCTTTGGCTGTGAGTTTGTGCGTGCTTCAGGACAAATATCTACAGTTTATTTCTTTAATATTTATCTCTTTATTTATTTATTTCTAAGCAGGCTCCATGCCCAGCATGGAGTCCAATGTGAGGCTTGAACTCAGGACCCCAGAATCAAGACCTGAGCTGAGATCAAAAGTCAGACGCTTAACCAACTGAGCTACCGAGGCACCCCAATATCTACAGTTTAAGAAAAAAACTCTAGGGGTGCCTGGGTGGCTCAGTCGGTTAAGCGTCTGACTTTGGCTCAGGTCATGATCTCATGGTTCATGGGTGTAAGCTGGACGTCGGGCTCTGTGTGACAGCTAGCTCAGAGCCTGGAGCCTGTTTCAGATTCTGTATCTCCCTCTCTCTCTCTGACCCTCCCCTGCTCATGCTGTCTGTCTCTCTCTCAGAAATAAATAAAACATTAAAAACAGTTTAACAACAAGAAAAGAAATAAACTTCTCCATTTTATCCTAATTCTACACCTTGGTTTAAGCTGTGGTTCTTCTTCCTGGAAGTCCCCAACTTGGTTTCATGGGCTTTATGCACAAGCTTGTAAGTATTAAACGGTAGAAAACCAAATAAGAATGCAACGCATATTTTTCTAATTTGATTTTTTTTTAATCAAGGAAATTCCTAGGCATTAAGGAGTCTTCTGCTTCTGTACTTTTGTTACAGGCAGGTGATATAACACGAGCACGCCTGCTTTCCAGCAGTGAGGCAACTTGAAGCCCAAACATTCTGTAATATTTTATTAAAGTGATTAGATGTTTTAGGCGTGCCTGTGTGGCTCAGTCGGTTAAGCATCCAACTGTTGATTTGGGCTCAGGTCACGAGCTCATGATTCATGGGTTCAAGCCCCCCATCGGGCTCTGTGCTGACAGTGTGAATGTATAGATCTAGATCTATCTATCTATCTATCCATCCAACTTATCAGTTCTGGTTCTCTGGAGAGCCCTAACTAATGCGTGGTCTGCAAGAATATTTTGGAAAGACAGATTTAGGGATGGGGCATGAGGGAAGCAGGGCTCTGACCTATAAAGGGCTTAGACGGTCCTGAAAATGTGTTAGGACTGTTCTTGGAACGGAAGCTTGTACTTGGGAAAAATAAGTCACTTCGTGGGGGTAGGAGTGGGGGTGGGATGCAGGTCCTGCTCTGGTAACAACCAAGGGGGGGTCTGCATAGCTGCAGGTCTTTCACTTTGCTGAGCAAGTCTGGGAACTTGGCAGAAGGACGCTGCTGCCAGCAGGGCCTCCGAGGTTGCCCTCCCCTGCGCTGTGCTGTCCGCTAAAGACGTGTGAAGAGAGGCTTCTGGAATAGCAGGTTAATAGCCTGTAATTTGCCTGCTTGATAGAACTCACAGGTCCAGTCCCACTAACAGTCTCCATGGTGAGCTCATGTTGGGGGTGGTGTCCCAGCCTTGGATGCAAGGGGTGAGTTTTCTATGGGCATCACATGACATTCTATGGCCATCACTGGAAATGACATTTTCATAGAAACCAGCTCTCTGAATGACAGTGCAATTTTCAGTGTTTGCTGAATCCTGATCGTTTCATTGAACCAAGAATGGGTAGATTCTGAACAGAGTACTGGCAAAATGATTCTTGTTTGCTTGAAGAACTGGCTCAACTCCCACCTTTTTTCCTTTTATGAATGTGAATCTCAACTAAGAAAAGAACACATCCTACTTTCATTTAAAAAAAAAAAAAGTGTCCTGAGCTGCAAATGAAAAAATTTTCTTGGGGCGCCTGGGTGGCTTAGTCAGTTAAGCGTCCAACTTCGGCTCAGGTTATGTTCTCACGGTTCGTGAGTTCGAGCCTTGCATCAGGCTCTGCGCTGACAGCTCAGAGCCTGGAGGTGGCTTCAGATTCTGTGTCTCCTCTCTCTGCCCCTCCCTTGCTTGTGCTCTGTCTCTTAAAAAAATGAATAAACATTGAAAAAAAAATTTTAAAGCATTTTCTATTGAATCTGTCTCAGGACTCCACTGAGTGAGCTGCATAATGCAAATGGTGGACTCTTCTCCTGTGGCCCGAATGGTGTTACTCCAGTCAAGGAGTGCAGCTTCTGCTTTTAAGTGGCTTAAATGTCACTCTTATTATGAAACTACAAAACACTCTTTTTAATATAATAATCCATGAAAAGGAAATTCTTAGGAAAAATGACAAGTTGAAAGCTTTCCAAGTAGAATCATCATTCTCGTGTCTGAATTTCTTAACTATGTGTGTTAAGTGTGCAGCAACAGCATAGAAATGCAGCAATTCCTTTACCTTCATGAATAAATCGAATGTTGCTTTTGGGTCATATTTTGTCACAGCAGCATTTTCTCCAAAATCCTTGTTCTCTTTACTACTTTTCTTCAGCAGAAAATTGGACAAAAATTCCAGAGGTTTGTCCTAAAAAAACAAAATTGACCCCACCCAAAGAAAAAAGAAAGTCCAATGAAAACATTCATTGTAATGTATCTGAAATACAGGTCAATAAAAGTACAGCAGAAAAGAGAAACATTTTTAGTAGCATTGTCTTCTCTCTACCTAACTAATTTAAGAGTCTAGGAAAGTCTAGGAAGTATTATTCAACTAAAAGCTATAAATGGGACTTTGTAGTTGATCTTGGTTCTCTTAATGTCGGGGATCTCTAAGTGGCTGTTTTTTACAACCCGATATATTTCTCAGAGGAATTGTTCATACAAAGGGATAATCTGGTTTAAAAAAAATCAATGCAAACTAATAATGTATTTAAGTGTTGGGTTTTTGAAGTTGGCTTTCTTTGAGGAAACACTTACAGAATAATCTTTTGAAAGTTCCACCAGTCCATCTGCCAGAGCTCGTGCAACTTCTTGGTTATTCAGAATGTTAGCCACACTCATGTGGTCAAACATAAATTGCCCTGCAAATAGATAAGGCCATGTGCCTTGTAATTAATCTATGTAAGAGATGTGGTCAAGCAGAAAACAACTCAATCCTCACCGTTGCATTTTAGTGGATAAAAACGTGAAAAATTAAATTTGAAATTCCACTATGTTGGGGGGGGTATCTACCCTGAGAAAATATAAATTGACCAAGAGTAACTAAATGTGCAGCATATGAAAAAGTACCCATCCTGGTAAAGCTGATATCAAATAGAATCTATAAATTGGACAGTAAGGAGACAACATGTGAAAATAAATCTTGTAAGTTTAAATTTTAGATTCTCAATCCCACCCCAAATTCCTCCTCACTCCCCTTTATCTTTGTGTTCAAGTACATAAATACTTTAAGTCTACAGGATATAACATACAAACATAGTTACACAGATGTCTCTTATGTTTTTTAGTATTTTAAACAACATATATTTATATGAAAATAATTTTATTCTATTTAACGTCTTCCTTACAAATACCATTTTAAAACTCTTCTATCTTGGGACACCTGGGTGCCTCAGTAGATTGACTGTCCAACTCTTGATCTTGGCTCAGTCTATAATCTCACAGTTCATGTGATCAACCCCCACATCAGGCTCTGTGCTGACAGCATGGAGCCTGCTTGGGATTCCCTGCCCCTCCCCCACTTGCGCTTGCTCTCTCTCCCTCTCAAAATAAATAAAGATTTTTAAAAAGTCTTCTATCTTGAAAAAGCTAACTTTCTCACTTTTCTTTTTGGTCCTTAATATCTATGAAGAAAACAAGAGAAATAATTTCTTACAGCTTCATAACCATTTTTAAATATTGGCTGAACATCTACTAACTGTGGTCAAGTGGATAGTACATAAAACCAAGAGCACTCTCTGTTTCGCCCTGTTTTGAGGGCATTTATGTAGAGACGCAGGACACATACTGACATAAAATCTCTACATGTTTAGCTGTGTGTTATGGCTCTTGTACAGTGATTGTGGCAAAGACATTAACAGGAAATGGCAGCCAAGGGAAGAAGGAAGTAAGGCATAACTAACTAATGGCTTGATTTTGATGGTGTTTAAGTTAGATGGGAAGAATTAGGGATAAATTGAATATGTAGTTAAATATGGGAGCGTGGTCATTTACCCAGATGATAAATAAACAAAACAAAACAAAACCCTCATTTTAAAGGATGGACTGACTGATCTGACACAGAAAATTGTTTTCAAGACTCTATTGTGATAAATCAGTCATGAGTAAGGAGGGTGAATGGGAAAATACATTCAGTGA
Organism: Crocuta crocuta; assembly: GCF_008692635.1. Classification (NCBI taxonomy): domain Eukaryota; kingdom Metazoa; phylum Chordata; class Mammalia; order Carnivora; family Hyaenidae; genus Crocuta; species Crocuta crocuta. The sequence goes on from NW_027532015.1 coordinate 12,659,996, forward strand.
TGTCCGGTGGGCTCAGCGGAGGACCAGGGAGCCCATCACCAAATTGAATATTTTATATAGAAAATAAATGGAACACAGTCACAGAACAATTTAAGTAATGGGTGCAGTGTCTAGGAGGAGCTTACGTTTTAGAGCAAACTGTGGTGTGTAAAAGGGCAGAGCCCCTGGCTTAGCAAACACTTAGAGAGTTTTGTCTAGGTCAACAGCTGACTGGCACAGGATTAGCAAAATGGTATAATTTAAAATGAACTAGCTTCAGTGTTTTGAAGATGAACATATTTGTCCTCAGTGGCTATTTATTATCTTGGAGAGGAGGTATGAAAGACAAAGGGAAGGAAGTTTTACTGAGCAGGTGTCAAGGTCAACTATTGCCTGAGCCATTCCTAAACCTGTATTTGCTCTGCAAACAGAACAAGCCTCATAACTAACCTGCAACAGAAGTAGCAGGGGTTCTTACCTATTATCTTGGCGCTGATGTTCTTTTGCAGCTCCTTGAAGAGAGGACTTAACTGTTTCCTTACTGATTTCAAGGTGTCTTCCAGAAAGTCCATGAGGCTGGACCACATCTGCAGCTTTGACTCACTGAAGTAGATGGACCATGGATCCCTTTCCCATGGTCGTCCCAGCCAATCACTGAGAACTGACATTATTTTCTCCTTTAATTTTTGTAGGCTTGAGCTCAGATGAAAGAACTCTTCTTGTTTACAGTGCAACAAAAGCTTAGTTGAATTTACGGCAGGCTTAGTGTATCTTTCTCTTTAGAAGACTAAGATAAATGCCCATGGTCTGCTTTCAAAGGTAAAATTACAAACTCCAGCAGCACACAATGAATACTTTCAAATGCCTATCTATTCTTTGATAGATAAGGTTGACATGTTATGTTTGAAATCACAATTAAGTAGCTGCTGGATTTGTATATCAGGAAGCAGAGTCGCCCATCGGGGTAAGAATATGCTGCCTATCTTTTACATCCTTGAACATACAAGAAAACCCACTCTGTTTGGCTTCCCCATCATGCCATCCAGAGCTGTCTTGGGCTTGCCAACCCTCTAGCTTTCTTATGTCATGGCAAGTGTCTCTCTGTAAATATCTCTGTATGACTGTAATGGGTGCTTAAGAGAGTTCTCTCCTCAAAAATCAATTACTAAATGATACTGTGGCAGGTTAAATCTGATTTTCTGTCCTTCAGGGGTAGATAGCCTTATTTGATTCCTGTTCCCCATTTTTACTGATAAACAAATGCAACTCTTTATAATATGTTTTTCCAGAAGAGAACTAAGAAGAGAGGGAAAAGGATGGATGAACAGAAGGAAGAGGAGGCAGAGGAGGAGAAAAAGAAGAAAAGCTGCCCCGGAAAGAAGAGTGTTTGCTCCCTGCAGCCCTTGCCAGGCTGGAGCCCCCTCCAGAAGGCTCAATATGCTCTCACATGGTGATGCAGCGATGTAAACTAAACTTGACAAGTGACTTCTGCTATGAAAATCTCTCAGACCAATGTGCTTTCTGTAGATACATGGAAACGTTTCCCTTGCAGGATTCCAAATCATGCCAGTGTTTCCCAGGCTTGGAAGTCTTTTGGCATTTGCGATTAGAGAGAAGCCATGCTTTCCATGGTTTTTACATGGCCTCAAACCCCAGGTAATAGGAGACCAGGGAGCTTTAAACGGACGATGATTAGATTAGCATTACTGTCACAGAGCAATGTGGCCCTCTTGCTGGTCAGCCAGTGTTGCATTTGGATTCAATATTTGCTGCTTTAGTATCTATACAAATTTTTGCATGCAGATGTATTTTATCTTTGTTTTCCCTGGCAGATGATGCAACTGAATTAGAATCGAGCAAGCCCCTTCACCATCACCTTATAGGTGCAATTCTTATTTCCAAATGAAACCACATTGATTATATCTCACTAAGAAGAATTATTCTTGATTATTTCTCTAGATCAGAAACTATACATGTTTAACTATTAGAAATGATATTTTCCCAAATGTCCATCAACTGATGAATGGATAAAGAAGATGTGGTATATATATATATATATATATATATATATACACATATACGTACAACGGAATACTACTCGGCCATGAAAAAGAATGAAATTTTGCCATTTGCAAGAGGGTCGAACTGGAGGATATTAGGCTAAGTGAAATAAGTCAGTCAGAGAAAGACAGATATCAGATGTTTTCACTCATATGTGGAAGTTGAGAAACTTAACAGAAAGCCGCAGGGGAAGAAAAAATATTTAGAGATAGTTACAAACAGAGAGGGAGGCAAACCATAAGAGACTTTTAAATACAGAGAACACACTGAGGGTGGAACAGAGTGAAGGAGCAGGGTGGGGCAGGGAAAATGAGNCGGAATACTACTCGGCCATGAAAAAGAATGAAATTTTGCCATTTGCAAGAGGGTCGAACTGGAGGATATTAGGCTAAGTGAAATAAGTCAGTCAGAGAAAGACAGATATCAGATGTTTTCACTCATATGTGGAAGTTGAGAAACTTAACAGAAAGCCGCAGGGGAAGAAAAAATATTTAGAGATAGTTACAAACAGAGAGGGAGGCAAACCATAAGAGACTTTTAAATACAGAGAACACACTGAGGGTGGAACAGAGTGAAGGAGCAGGGTGGGGCAGGGAAAATGAGTGGTTGACACTGAGGAGGGCACTTGTTGGGATGAGCACTGGGTGCCGTATGTAAGTGATGAATCACAGGAGTCTACTCCCAAAGCCAAGAGCACACAGTATACACTGTATGTTAGCTAACTTGACAATAAAGTATATATTTTTTAAAATAATGTTTTCAATAAAGTTTGTGCACATGATGGTTTGAAGCAAATATCTGCAATAAATAGCCCCTTTCTAAGCAAATGACTGAGTGGCAGGCAATGACATAGTTTGGATAGTGACAGCATTCCTTCAGAGGAGGAATGAAAGGCAGTAATTGACATGAGTCGGAACCAGTATTATTAGCTGTGCCCCTTTTGGTGGATGTCACCGGCCACTGTGGTCAGCCTCCATGTACTTACTGTGTTGGTAAGAGCCAGTTGCAATTCCAGCGGGGGCAGTGAAGAACGTGCCAGTTAGCTGAGACAGCTGAGAAAGAACTTCTATTCCTGCCTCTGCACAGTCAAAAATACTGTCATTAGTTTACTCGCAGGTTTTGCCTTGGAACAGTTAAGTATGAATGAGGAGCACTAAGCTGGCCAAGAAAGGCCACTAGGACTTCTCATCTTCTAACCAAATCCCTCATGGAACAGTCCATAAACACTTCCTAGCTCACCCCTAAGTGCTGCAGTCCAAACGCTTAATTTATGAGGACTACACAACAGGGTGGACAGAGATGGCACTTATTTTCAATTCAGAGTACTCAGGCCAAAGACAGAGAAAAGTCTATGTATATATTCTCAAATAGTTAGACTCAAAGAAGTCTCGATGTGAGAAGACAGATTTAAAACTGTTGAAACTTAAATATGGTGGTCAAAATTACATGTGGCATTAGTTTCACCCCTTCTTCAGTGACTCAGCATAAAGACTGGATTATTAAATTCAGCATATAAAGTGAATTACTTTGAATGAAACTAATATATTGGGTTATGCATTTTAATTCTTTGTGGTCTAAGAAAAAAACAAATGACTCCAAACTCTTTCAATTGTTTGGAAAAAGATGGCAGTGGCTGAAAGGTTGAGATGTCTCTCATTTACTGGATTCTAATCTTTTTTCAAAGTTTATTTATTTATTTTTGAGAGACAGAGAGAAAGCAGGGGAAGGGCAGAGAGAAAGAGGAAGAGAGAGAATCCCAAGCAGGCTCGGCGTTGACAGCCCAGAGCCTGATGTGGGGCTCAGTCTCACAAACCACGAGATCATAACCTGGCCAAAAATCTAGAGTTGGGTTCTTCACTGACTGAGCCATCCAGGCGTAGCTACTGGGGTCTAATCTTTTAACTGACAAATGGATCAATGAAATCAATAGAGTCAATAGGTATACCTACACATATGCGGTCAATTGATTTCAACAAAGATGCAAAAAGGATGCATCAAGAAAAGGATAGTCTTTACAAGGAACGGTGCTGGAAAAATTAGATATCCATATGTTAAAAAACACACACAAAACTTCAACCCGTACCTTTAATACTATATAAAGCAAACAAATAAATCAATGGATCAGAAACCTAAAAGTCAAAACTATAAATAATTCAAAAGAATGCAGAGGAGAAAATTTTGTGAAGGTTAGTTATGTAAAGAGTTTTCAGATGCAACACCGAAAGCATAATCTATAAAAGAAAAAAACAGATAAATTTGACTTCACAAAAATTAGGAACTTCCTCTCTTCGAAAGGGATTGTTCAGGGAAGGAAAAGATAAGTCACAGAGTGGGAGAAAATATTTGCAAATCACTTTTCTAGAATACGTGAAGAGTTCCCAGTAAAACAACAAAAAACCTAATTTGAAAAATGGGCAAAAGATTTGAACAGACACTGCAGCAAGGAAGACAAATGAATGGCAAATAACCACATGAAAAGATGTTCAGTGTGGTCAGTCATTAGGAAAACACAAATTAAAACCACAATGAGATACTACTGCACACCCACTCAAATGGCTAAAACTAAGGAGACTAGGAACCCAGTGTGGGGGTGATACCCAACTCAAGTTCTTATACGCTGCTAGTGGAAAATTCTACAACCACTTTGGAAAGCAGCTTAGTTGGTGTTTAAAAAGTTAATGCCAGGGATGCCTAGGTGGCTCAGTCAGTTAGGCATCTGACTTCGGCTCGGGTCATGATCTCGGATCATGACCCCCATGGGGTCAGGCCTGCTTCGGATTCTTTGTCTCCCTCTCTCTCTGACCCTCCCCTGCTCACGCTGCCTCTCTCTCTCTCTCAGGAATAAAAAAAAAACATTAAAAAAAATTTTTTTTAAAGTAAATAAAGAAATGAATAAAAAGTTAACTCCGATCATATGACCCAGCCATTCCACTCCTAGGTATTTATCCAGAGAAATAAAAGCATACGTTCACACATATGTTCATAGCAGCTTTTTATGTAAGACCCAGGAACTGGAAAGAACTCAAACATCTATCACCAACTGACTCAACAAACAAATTGTGGTATATGTGTACAATGCAATAATTCCCAGCAATAAAAAAACAACGAGCCACTGATACAAGCATCAAATGGATGAATCTAAAATAGTTCTTCTGAGTGAAAGAAGCCTGGCAAAAAAGAATGCACGGTGTATGTATGGTTCCATTTATAGACAATTATATAAAATACAAACTAATATATTATGAAAGAAAGTAGGTCAGTGGTTGATTCATGGATGGGGTGGGGAGAAGTAGGAGAGAAAAATCAGAGTGGCATGAAGAAACTTCTTGCAAAGGTGACTATGTTCATTATCTTGATGTTTTATAGTTTCACAGGGTACCTATACATATGTCAAATTTTATCAATTGCACCCTTTAAATATGTATGGTTTATTATATGTCATGTATACCTTTGTAAAGCTGCTTGAAAATGTTTCAATAATCTCCAAAAAAAGATAAATGTTAGGTTTTTGGCTCATGAAGCAACTGAGTGAATGATGCTATCTTCACTGAGGACTCCTGGGGAAGGGGTGGGTTTGGTGCTAAGGAGGCAAGAAAGAGTTTTAACCCTGAGACGCCTATAGATGCACAAGCTAAACATTCATATCAGGAGGTCAAGGAGGAGCCAGCTCGGAGTCTGCAGCCGGGAGATCTTAGAGCAGGGAGCATAAACTCGGGAGTCCTGAGCACGTGGATCAGATGCAGAGTCGGGACTGGATGAGGTTGTTTAGGGAGAGAGAGTGACTGTGGGAAAGGCTGAGTAGCCTGCCCAGGGGGTGGAGCCAGCAAAGGAGACCGAGAGGAGCCCACTGACAGAAGAGGTAATGCAGGGAGAGGGTGGTGTTTCCGACACCATGAGAAGAAGGGAGCATTCCCAGGAAGAGTCCATCTGCATGAAATACTGCTGAGGTCAGAGCAAGGTGAGCACAGAAGAAGCACCCGGGTTTTGGGCACGTGGAGGTACAGACAGTCTTCAGTAGAGATAAAGAGACCCTTTGGAGGAGCTTGAGGAGTGAAGGAAGGGTGAGGAAGGTAGTCAGCATAGACCAGTGCCTCTCCCAACATGCCCCGGGAGCAGCAGCACCTGGGAATTTGTTAGAAATGAAAACTCCCATCCCCCCTGCCAGACCTACCGAGTAAGAAATGCTAGGACAAGATCTAGCAATATGCACTTTTCAAAAATGTTTATTTATTTATTTTGATAGTGAGAGTGGGGCAGGGATAGAGAGAGGTGGGGAGAGAAAGAATCCCAAGCAGGCTCTGCACTGGCAGCACAGAGCCCCGCATGGGACTCGACCCCATGATGCATAAGATTACCGAAATCAAGAGTCCGAGGCTTAACCGACAAGACTTCTAGGAGACTCAAATACACATTCACGTTTGAGAACACTGGGATAATCAGTATATAGGTATATATAGGTGAAGGTTTAAGGGAAGGTTTAAGGTCTCTTTTTTTAGGACAGGAGCTGCTATTACAGGTGATCCTGATTTGATAGAAATGACCCAATAAAGGAGGGTAGAGGCTGTCGGGAGAACTGAGTGTAGGAATGTGGCGTGAGGAGGCGAAAGGTGGTGGGAGACTGAGTCCAAGCGGGTGCTCCATCTGATTTGAGCAGAGATGTTTCTTCCATCGTAACAGAAGGGAAGACAGAGAGGGAAGGTAAGAGGCGGGGTAGGCGGTGGATTTGTGGGGGGGAGGGGAATTCGGGACTTTTCTCAAGGACATAAAAGGCAAGGTCAGCAGCTGAGAGAGCTTATTGAAGGTTATTGAAAGGTAGACAAAGGAGGAGAAGGGACCTCTCCAAGAGCTGGAAAGGAATTTACCAAAGCAGGTGCTCGTCAGTGTTGCAGTCTCATTTGACATTTATCCCATCGAGGTCAAGTTCAATTAATAAGAATCGCCATATTGCTTTTTTCAACAGGCTTCAGCTGCTTTAGTGCAGGCGCGCAGAGGTTAGGAGATGATGGTGTTTAAGGAACATTGGAATTCAGCCAGAGAAAGAGAGCCAAAGAAGTTCAGCTTCTTTGCAAGAGAGTAATGATAATGATGAACCACTAAACACAGGTGTAACAAGGCAGGAGCCAAGGATGAAGGCACGGTTGATAGTGTGGGAGTGGGAGTGCGTGCGTTGGAGGTCTTCAGGCAAAGAACTGTCAGAGTAGGAATGTTTGGAGCATGGATGTTGGAATACTTGGCACATGATTCGGAAGTGGTACTCAGGGAGAAAATTGCTGGAGATCAAGCTTTCAGAGGTAATGGCTCCTGGGAATGACAAACTCAAGGGTGATGACCAAGGTGGCAGAAAAGAGATTTTTGGACTGAGAGCTGGGGTCTTTTGACTGAACCGGGGTCTTGTTGGCTCATCCAGGTGGTAACGACATTTGACAAGAAGTTAGAGATGATTTGGGGGCCAAAACAGTGGTGAGAAATCTACCGTTTCAGCGTCATTAAGTTTCACTTGAGACAATTCTTTAATTTTTTTTAATGTTTATTTTTGAGAGAGAGACAGGGAGCAAGTGGGGGAGGGGCAGAGAGAGAGAGGGAGACACAGAATCCGAAGCAGGCTCCAGGCTCTGAGCTGTCAGCACAGAGCCTGACACGGGGATCGAACTCACAGACCAGGAAATCATGACCTGAGCCAAAGTCAGACACTCAACCGAGCCACCCAGGCGACCTGAGACAATTCTTATATCACCAAATCTATTGTTCTTTTCCCCCTTTGCCCTTATTTTCAATCCTTTCAATGCTTTACTTTCCTAAATCCTTTCTTCTTGTTCTACTCAAGTTAAAATTTTTACTTTGCTCTCATTATAAAAGTAATACTAGTTCATTATAGAAAATAGGGAAGGAGATCAGAGAAAAAAAAGAAAAGTCACTTACCTAACTATTGTTAACACCTTGACATACATCCTTCCAAACCCTTTTCTATATACACCCCACCCCACCCCCCACCAGCCCCACACAGCTTTTAAACCGAGGAATCACACACCACCCATACTCTGATTTCAAAATTAGAAAATCTGGAAAACACATTTAGAGATAGATGCTCTTAATATTTTGTCATATTTCCTCCTAGGTTTTTCCATGCATATCTTCTATAGTTAAGATTACATAATTATAATAACTGTATAAGAAAAAATGTTTTACAATATTATGTAATTCATTTTCTTTTAATCCTCTTCCCATTCTTTTGTTTTTCCCTTTTTCCCTGGCCGAACCCTGGCAGGGGCATGCTTCGCATATATGAATAGTTCAGTGAAATCTGAAGATTAGGAGGAGCTTTAAAACTCACAGTTCCCTAAGGAATGGGTAAAAAGAAACTGTTCAAGAAAATTTAACCTTATACTCCCTCTGCTTTGCTCTGCTTGGCATTAAAAAAGACACAAAAATAAAACCAACACACATACACACACACAACACACACACACCCATGAAGGCAGAGCTTTTATTTAACAGATGTCTAGAAAGTGAACTTGGCTTAATGTTTCTGAAATTTCTCTTCAAGTACTGAAATCAACTTTGAATTATAGAGACTGATCCTGGACAGATGGGTGCCTAACACTGTATCAGTGACCAGCAACCAGGGCTCCTCTTTACCAAGCACTTCACCTGTTTCTATTATTTGTTTGTATTATTTACTTTTAGGGGCACCTGGGTGACTCGGTTGGTTGAGTGTATTATTTACTTTTATTATGTAAGTATTTACATTATTTTCATATTCACAAGTCCTGTAAGGTGAGATACTTTTCTCCTAACTTTCATGTGAGGAAACAGAGGTCTACAAACTTGCCTAAGGCCACATAGCTAAAGTGGTATGCGCAGGACTCAAGTTCAAGGTCCTTGGTCACCGAGTTCATGCTCACTCCTTCCAGGTTCAGAACACAGCAGGGAGGCTTTTCTCAGGTTGATAGATTATGGTTTCTGCCTGGCAGGCACCTTCCCCTATATAGTGCAGGCTGATTTTACCGTGTTTTTCAGAAGAAATACAAATAATGTTTTTGGCTGGCTCTTGCTGCTAGTGACTTTATTTCTGTTCTTGCCCCCAGTAACTTTGACAAACTAACCCCAACTCTTCTCCCCCTAAATACCTGAGTGTGTGAGATATAAGAGAAAAAAAGAAACAAAGAGTAACCTGTGACTGAATCAGATGAACTGAAGACATTGCAAAAATCCACAAAATATCACTACAAAGCAGGCATAACCACGGCCTTTCAAAACTGACCTGATGCCCCAAGTGGTACAAAGACGTCCATGTGACCCCCTTCTTGCTCAGGAGCCACGCAGCTTCCTAATTTCTCCCAGAAGTCTCTCACTTCAGGCCCCAGTAAATTTTTAACACCGATTCTATAACCTGAGGAAAAAAAATCAAAATGTCCTATTAGTTTGTAACATTATCAGGAAGAGAAACTCTCAGCAGTTTGTGAAAACGCAACCACAACTCAAAGAGCCAGTTTCTGCTCCTGAGACTCCAGTCCAGAGGGTGTTTCTCCGTCAGCCCTGCACCACTCTGGGGCCACAAAAGGACCCCAACATGGCTACAGTCTTCTCCTCATTCTGAATGTATTGGACACTATGCACTCTGATTTAGACGTCTCTCTGACTCCAGAGAGAGGTATACATGCCCCCAAAGTAAAGTATATACACCCAAATAGCAGCAGTGTGTTACCAGTCTCCCAGCAAGGTTCAAGGTGGATGGCCAGTCAAGTCCGGAGATTTTTGCAACCAAGTTCCAAAGCAGAAATCTTTCTCACACTTGTCAACAAAAAAGAAGTCAGAACAGAAGGCTCCCAGAGATGGTCAACATCCGGGAATTCTATATGATGATTCCACTAATCAGAATGTGTCTGGACCCATTTCTAAAGGACCCCTGGGGGCTCTGAATTCTTCAATCCCAGGTAGGCGGTTGAAACAAAGTGAGGCAAGAATCCCAGTGCTTCACTTCTTTCTACCGAGAAGTCTAGATACAGAACGGAAGGACCTGTTCAGCTGACTGGAGTAAGAGGTTTTGTTTGGTTGTTGGTTTTAAGGCAAAAGCTCTTGCAGAAACACCAAATTCTATGGAGGGAAAAACTTCTGTTTTCAGGTATTTTGTTATGTTACTATTGATTTTTAAAAAGCAAAACAAAGGGAGCACCTTGGTGGCTCAGTTTGTTAAGCATCTGATTCTTGACTTTGGCTCAGGTCATCATCTCATGGTTTGTGGGATCGAGCCCCACGGCAGGCCCTGCTCTGACAGAGTGGAGCCTGCTTGGGATTCTGTCTTCCTTTCTCTGCCCCTCCCCCACTAGTGTTTTTTTTCTCTCCCTCTCTCAAAATAAATAAATAAACATTATATATATATACGTACACAAACATATATCCATATAAACATTATGTGTGTGTGTGTGTGTGTGTGTATTATTTTTTTTTTAAAGAAAGAAAACAAGAAAAAGGCAGAGTTTAGAAACCTTTCTCATCTGGAGAACAAATAGTCTGAGATGTTAGAAAACCCTAACAGGTTCTTCTACCCATGAGGTGACCCTACTGCACCGTGGTATAATGTGCATTTGCTAACTCTCCATCACTTAGAGGAAAGCTATCATGTAGTTAATCATAAATTTAAACCCCAAATAGTAGCCGTGCTTTACTTTGGGGGGAGATATAAAAATGGATGTGGAACACAACTTTCTCCAGGCACAGTAACCTAAACAAGACAAAAATAAGGTAAAGATAAACCAAAAGTAGTTTATTTTTGTTAATAATAAAATTCACTAAACCTACTCCGAGTGTGCTGAGTTCTAGCTGTTAGCGAGTCTTCTTGCTCAACCAAAGATCCCAACAGTTAAAACCAGAAATAGACAAGACTGCTGAACTCATGCTCCAAAGAAAACCCATTACGCCTATTTCTTGCTGCACTTTCTTGAGGCATTGATAAGACATTTTGCAATGACTGGACTATTCCAATTGGACCAGAAAAGCCCTGATAGCAATGGAATGCCTTTAAGACCACACCCAAGAGTCCCCTTCCCTGCCTGTGATTGTGAGCTGAGCACACACCAACCCCCAACTCATGATCACGTGCTCCCTGCCTGCTCTCTTGCACGTACCCTGCTGAGCCCATCTTTATAAAACTCTAGTGTCCATCTTGCAAGCAGAGAGAGCAGGTGGAGACCTCTTCTGGCTATTGGCACCTAATACACATTCCTCCCTTTCTTTCTTCTAAACACTTGTCTCTTGAGCGTTTGGCTTCTCTTGCCATGAGTTTATCTAAGTTTGTTCAGCAACAGCGTTGGCAAACCCAGCCAGGAACTATGCTTTAGATTTGTGCAGCCTCTTGGGATTCCCCCAGATGGATCAGTGGGCCCCGGCAGCCCACCAGAGCTTCGCTGCTCGGTCCCTGGGTTAGCAGCTGGGATAGATCATCGGGCAACATAGCCACAGAAATGGCAGTATGATGGGTGGCTCAGGTACTCACTTTGCCGCGTTGTGAGGTCCCTGCCAGCCAGATCCTTGACCACCTTATTTTCTTTCTTCCCCCATCTCACAAAGGTGGAAGATTACATGCTAAGTAAATCTTAAAATAATTCTATCTTAGGTATAACAAGGAAAAAATGTAAGTTATAGTATAAGGAAGAAACTGAAACTTTAATTCTAAAACACTCATCATCTTCCTCCTCCCTGAAAAGGATAACCATTGACATTTTTAAAAATGTTTATTCATTTATTTATTTTGAGAGAGAGAGAAAGAGAAAGAGCATGAGCAGGGAAGAGAGAGAGAATCCCAGGGGCTTCACACGGTCGGAGACTGACTTGGGGCTTGAAACCATGAACCATGAAATTGTGATGTGAGAGCTGAAATTAAGAGTCAGAGGCTTAACCAGTTGAGCCATGCAGGTGCCCCACCATTAATATTTTTAAAAGATGACCCATAACAAGTTAATGATACAGCCAGTCCTTTCTTTTGTGGTATAAGCCATTTGGAAGTACAATGCATGCTGTTAGTGGTATTTGCTGTTTTTACAATTACTATACTTTCATCAAACTTAAAAACTTTTGTGCATGAATAAACATGATAAACAGAGTAAAAGACAACATACAGAATGGAAGAAAATATTTGCAAATCATGTACCTGATACGAGATTAATATCTAGACCATATAAAGAATATCTACACCTCAATAAAAAATATCAAATAAACCCATTAGAAAATGGGTCAAGGACTTGAATAGATATTTCCTAAAGAAGATATACAAATAGCCATATGAAAAAAATGTTCCACATCACTAATCATTAGACAAATGCAAATCAGAGCCATAATGAATATCATCTTAAACCCATTAAGATAATTATCAACTAAAAACAAACAAAACCACAGAAAATAATGAGTGTTGGCAAAGATGTGAAGTAATCGGAACAGTGCATGAGGGAGCATAAAATGGTGCAGCCACTATGGAAAACACTATGGAGGTGCCTCAAAAAATTAAAAATAAAACTATCATATGGTCTTGGAATCCCATATGTGGATATATATCCAAAGGAATTTAAAGTAGAATCTCAAAGAGATATCTGCACACTCCTGTTCATTACGGCACTATTCACGATAGCCAAGATGTGGAAGCATCAACAAATGAAAGGATAAACAAAATGTGGTCTACCTATACAGTGGAATATTATTCAGCCATAAAAAGTGAAGGAAATCCTGTCATAAGCTACAACATGGATGAAACTTGATGACGTTGTTAAGTGAAATAAGCCAGTCACAAAATTAACTACTGTATGATTTCACTTAATATGAGGTACATAATGAAGTCAAATTCATAGGAACAGAGAGTATAATGTAGTTCCTAGGGGCTGGAATGAGGGAGATAAGGGAGGGTTTTGTTTAATGGTATGATGATGAATTTTACATATCAATTTGACTGGGCTACGGGTGCCCAGATATTTGGTCATATGCAATTTTGGGTATGTCTGTGAGAGTGGGAATAAGATTGACATTTGAATAGGCAGATTGAGTAAAGCATATTGCTCTCCCCAGTGTGGGTGGGCCTCATCTGATCAGTTGAAGGCCTGAATAGACTATAAGGGCTGACCTTTCCTTGAATAAGAGGGAACTCCTCCTCTATGACTGCTTTGAGCTAGGATATCAATTCTGTTAGCAAATTGAAACTTTAATAGTATTCTGGAGGTCATACATGTGGCATGCATTGCTGCAAAGTTGGTTGTCTCGAATCTCCCAGCTTACCTTGGAGTAAATTGATTTCTCTGCTGTCTCCTTCACTAAATATTCCCATGCTCTGTGCCTTCCGCCCATCCAGAGCTTTTTCTACGAGATAGAGCAGGCCCTCCAAGGTTAAGCCGCTGTATTCATACACCACAGAAATGACACCTGCCTTAATGCTGTCCACTACTACCTAGAAAATGAAAACAAAGCCCATCATTTTAGAATATTTATTAATAAAATAAAGACAATGGGTATGTAATATGCTGTGAGTTTTAAAGACTTCTTTTCAGAAACTGTGGAAGGAGGAAGATAAGCTTTCTCCTTCATTGGTTTCTTTTTAAATAATTTTATTTCTTTTCTAATTATAAGAGGAGAAAATAAAGTATACCAGTAATTCCATCACTCAGAGGTAAATACTACTAACAAGTTAGATTATTTTCTTCCAGTCTTTTTATCTTTGTATATCCCCATGCAAAGACATGTGCAACTTTTAAAAAATAAGATCGAGATCATATGATTTTACAATGGACTTTTATTTATTTATTTAAAATTTCTGAGCGAGAGAGAGAGAGAGAGAGAGATACAGCATGAGCAGGAGGGTCAGAGAGAGAGGGAGACACAGAATCTGAAGCAGGCTCCAGGCTCTGAGCCAGCTGTCAGCACAGAGCCCAACGCGGGGCTCGAACCCACGAACCGCAAGACTATGACCTGAGCCGAAGTCAGACACTTAACCGGCTGAGCCACCCAGGCACCCCACAATGGACTTTTAAAATAGACTTAAAGTTTGTATCTTAATTATGAATTTTTGAATTATCAATATTGATTGAATATATCCCACTTAAATATTAAAACCACTGTGCTTTGAATTCAACAACGAAATAAACTTTCTGTTGTGATAACATTAATTCATTAGCAGTAGATATGTTGGAAAGTTGTTAAAGTCCATGATTTTTTTTGCCTGTAAACCTCATGCCACTTTCTGAAGTTCACACAGTTCCACTGAAGAGAACTGCCACTTCGTTATGGCCTACTGTTTGCTTAAACAGTCATCACATGTATAATAAAATAAGTAATTATGGCATAGATTTACGTAAAGAAGACAAATAGAAGGACAGACCTAGTTTATTTTTTTTAATTTTAGTTAACATGCAGTGCAATACTGGTTTCAGGAGTAGCTTTTAGTGGTTCCTCACTTACATATGACACAACATGCTTATCACAACCGCTCTCCATAAAGCCCATCACCCATCTAGCCCACCCCTACCCACTTTAAACCAGTTTGTTTTTTCTTTTCACCCATGTTCTGTCACCAGTTATCCTTTGTGCCCAGCTTGATGCCCATTATTAAACATCAGGGAAACTAACTGGGGCCACATGGAGATCAAAGCTCTGCTCTTGCTTTCATGTATATCCACTAAGCTGACCGGTAGTACATGATCAGAGTCGATTTCTAGGTGCCCAGCAAGAATACTGATTTCGTATCTTGAAAGCAATCATCTTGTTAAAAATATGATTAAAAAAATACTTTCTAAGTAGGCCAGTGAATATAACCTACTCAATGTCACCCCATAAATATGTCCCTCTGTATCAATGCATATATACGTACACATATATACAAATATACACACTCACATATCTATAAAAATACATGCTTCCTATGTCTTCTTTGTGCTTCTTTTATTTTTCTTATTACTCACATTAAAATTAAAATATACTTCATTATAGAAAGAACATTTTTTATGTTTATTTTTGAAAGAGAGAGAGAGCATACAAAAGCAAGCAAGTGGAGGAGGGGCAGTGTGGTGTGGGGGAGGGGGGGCAACAGAGGATCCGAAGCAGGCTTTGTGCTCCCAGCAGCAAGGCTGATTCTGGGCTTGAACTCACAAACCATGAGATAATGACCTGAGTTGAAGTCAGACACTCAACTGACTGAGCCATCCACACATCCCAGAGAAAGAACATATTTTAATTTAATGACACCCTCATTGAAGAGGTCACAAAATAGGATTTCTGACATTCTTCTTTTGAGAAATGATGGTTACATGATAGCATTTAATTCCTTGGGCATTCCAAAGAGGTCTTAAAATAATCCTTAATCACCTTGCTCTTTTTTGCATTGAGTGCAACAGATTCAATTCGATAAGAATTCACTGGACGCTTAACTAAATGCAAGGTAGTTTGGGCCTTTAATGCCTTTTTAAAAGAAATTTTGATTTATGGTTGTCTTTATTGCTTCTGAGTTTTAAAAGTGTTTTGGGTCTGTAAATTTCCACTTAGACCATTTTCCTTTCGGAAGATGAATCATTTCTATACACATGGTGGCCAAAAGATTGCCATACGTCCTCTGGTGTGGATGAAAAAGAAAAAAACAACCCAATGCCAAAAACAGCAGGCCTCCTAACATACACTCTACCTCATATGCAGGAATCCGAGATGATATTAATATGATGTGGGGCTGGGAAACATATGAAGAGCTGTCATCATTTTTATGAACACCATGCCAAGTTTTCTTTGATAACAAAGGGTAGGAATGGCTTCCAGAAACATTGCTTCTACAGGGAAAAGAGGGGAATAAGTGAAATTTTAATTTTCTATTAATTTGATTTTGATAACTGAGCACCAACATGATGTCTGGGCCTTACTTAGAATGACCAAGGCATGTGGCCGCAGGACCTTAGTCTCTCCCTGAGGTTTTTGGGGACAGCAGCAAATGGGGTTCCTGCGTGGGGTGGCCTTTGGGGAGGCCTCTCCTCCTACATTTGAGGAATCCCAGAAAGGTCTCCTGGAACTTATTCAGCATTTGTTGGGTGCTCAAAATGAATATAGTGACATACTTAGGGGTTCAAAATGACATTTTAAAAAGGAACAGCTGAGAAATTTAAAATTTCCTAAATCATCTGGTCCCCACAGCTTCCTGAGTATTGTCTCTATCCTCTACTCTAACCCCCACATTCCCATTTGGAGATGCTTATTCCGTAAAAATACATTTCTGAAAAAAAAAAAGTTACTTTTGCTCAATAACTGGGCAGAAAATGTACTACATTACAGCCTCTTTGTAGGGTCAAGAATAGTTGAAATATAACATTTATTTTGAATGTTACAGATTTCTCTCTTGAGAAAACATGTTAAAGACCACTGGTCTTGAAGACCGAAGAGTTA
Source organism: Crocuta crocuta (assembly GCF_008692635.1). NCBI lineage: Eukaryota > Metazoa > Chordata > Mammalia > Carnivora > Hyaenidae > Crocuta > Crocuta crocuta. The sequence goes on from NW_027532015.1 coordinate 12,676,433, forward strand.
TTTCTGTTGCTATTTCATAGGATAGGAGCCAGATAATTATACAGGCTTCCTGTGTGTTAGCTAAATTATTCTAGAATGAATTCTTCATATCATGGGATGGTCTTGAGCCTTCAGGAGATGGAGGTTTGCTTACCTCTTGGGCAAAGCTTCTAAGGATGCCAGAACAAGCTGTTTCTCCAGAGCTTCATGTAATCCCACTCGATCCCTCACAGTCTGGGACAGCCGTGGCTGACACGTGGATTTGAACAATCGAGAGCAGCACGCTCCACTCACCCAAGGGGGTCGAACTTTGAATAACTCCTCTGAAAAACAAACAGCACCAGCTTGGTTGTTTACTTCATGCTTCTCTCAGCCAAGTCCACATAGATAAAGGCACCAAAAATCAAGCTGTACCAGGGCACCGTTCCAAATGGCAATAATTGTAGCCCTTTCTACCGACTCTGGATTCCTTATTTCAGCACTGTGGCTGCAAGGAGATACCAATCATGTCAGGTCAAGAGACAAAGCTCAGAGAACAAGCACCCCTTTTCTTGTGGAAGCCAGTTAATCAATTTATAGGCCTCACGTCCATTTCTCCACTTCTTCTTGACTTCAAGTAATTTCCCATTTGTTACGATCTCACCGGGTGTGAGTCAGTGGAAAAAAGATGGCAGAACTCAAATCACTTTTGTCGATTACTGTTATGCGCTGTGCAATCCAAAGCTTAGCTGAGAGCGGGTCTTATCCCTCCTTCCTTTCCACCCTTCTTTTCTTAATGCCATTCTTCCTGCTTCCGTGCTTATTGTCATTTCTCCCTCTCTGTCACCAATCCCAATGCTTTTGTGCTGAACCTCTTTACTTGCTTCTGCCTGTGTTCATTCTTCTCTCTCTCTGTTTTTGCTCTCCTAAACTTCTAAACCCGAGAGTAACCAGAACAATAATGGAGGCACTGGTAGTTAACTTTTTGTATTTCATCTGAAGTCTTTTTTTTTTTCCTTATTCATGAATTTGAAAAATAC
>NW_027532015.1:12677515-12689299 GCF_008692635.1 Crocuta crocuta
GGGGGAGAACTTGTCCTGAACATACTTTAGAGAATTCCACCCACATGCTCTTCCAGAAAGACATAACTATCCTTCTCTGTGGGAATTTGTATGTAAATCCACTTGTTTCTACAATAGTTGGATAAGATATAGTTTTAAAATGCTGCTCACTTTTACGTAGTGCAATTTTCTCCCAAATTATTTTTCTTAGGCACTTTTCTCTTTGTCTCTCCTGTAGCTCCTCATCTTCTCTCTTGGGTTCATTCAAGGTCCCATACATAGCAGTGGCTTCCCTAGGGATTAGCCAATCTAAGCTGGACACACAAGCAATGTAATGATGCTTCCAAGCACCATACTCATTATCCGTTGGAGTATAGGGCAGAAACCACCCAAACCTAATGCATTTGGGCATCCATAAGCAGTCCTGCAGAAAAAGAAATGAGAAAGAGAGGTTGCCAGAAATTTTAAAGGACAATTTCCTAGTAATAATGTCTCGGGTACACAGATAATTTTTCTTTACATTGAGATTTCTTGTGCTACTGGCTTGTCATCTAAATTTGACACTAACTAAAAAGAGTCATACCTTACTTTATAGAAAAGTAGTCTTTGATGACAATACGTTATATATGAATATATGTATTAGTCATCTGTGTACACTTGCTCCCATAGCATTTGATTTACCCTACATTCTGAGGATTCTGCTACTAGCAAGAGTGTATTAGTTTGTTTCAGACCAAATCTTCCACTGGGAACATCTTTGGTTGAACCACATGATCTTGCCAATATGCAACCAGCTTTGATATATGGAAACACCAAACTTCATGGGATCTAATCAAATCAGGTATCTAGAGAAAATACTAAAAACAATTATTTGAAGGCATATAGAGCTATGAATGCAATGACTCATGTCAGCATGACCCCAGAGAGAAGGGAAACCCAGAGAGGTGAACCCAACATTTGGCATTACTTTTCATTTCAAGGCATCTGACAGTTCCAAAGGAAAGGTCAGGCTGAGAAGCAAAGCAGAAAGTTCTGGCTGGAACACAGGGAAGCTGACAAGAATTTTAGGTATTCTCATGAGGAAGAGAGGAAACAAATTCAAATTCAGGACCCACTAAGGGGAAGAGCCCTGGTAATCACACCAGGCTTTCAGTTGAGATCCTTATCAGTGAGGATAAGGAATTAGCCAACTACCACAAAGACTGAAGCTAGCTCTGAAATATCTCCTTCTCTGACTGGAGTTAAGGCATCTATTCCTAGCCTAACCAAATGCCAGAAGCAAAAGCAAATTCCCTCTGGAAGAAGATAACCTCATCCAGAGACTCAAATTATCGATTGCAACAATATCTTATATCCAGTATCTGGTACTCAATCAAAAATACCAGGCACACAAAAGGAGAATTGTTTGTTTCTTCTTTCGTCTTTTATGATTTTTTATTAAGTAGAGACCCTCAGGAGAGCCATGTTTTGTAATTGTTAGGCACAAACTTAAAAAATAAACAACATATATGGGGCGCCTGGGTGGCTTAGTCGGTTAAGCGTCCGACTTTCGCTTAGGTCATGATCTCGCAGTTCGTGGGTTCGAGCCCCGCGTCAGGCTCTGTGCTGACTGCCAGCTCAGAGCCTGAAGCCTGTTTCAGTCTGTGACTCCCTCTCTCTCTGACCCTCCCCTGCTCACGCTGTCTCTCTCTCTCTCTCCTAGAAATAAATAAAACATTAAAAAAAAATTTAAAAAAAATAAAATAAACAACATATAATCAATATGTCTTAGAAATTAAATAGCTAGGTGAGAAATTTTGGCACAATAATCAAATCAACATTCTAGAGCTGAAAGTCATAATAGTTGAAATTTAAAACTCAATGGGCCAGTTTAAAAGCCAGTTAGAATCCAGCTAAAGAGATAATTAATAAACTAAAAAAGCCAGAAGAAAGATCCAGGCTGAAATACTGAAGGCCAAAAAAGGTAGAAAAGATACATTGAGAGAGCCTGAAGCTTACAAGAGGGATGAGTCCGTCTTTGTTCTGTACAGAAGTACTGGAACCCCAGAGGAAAAAAAAGAGAAAATGGGGCAGGAGCAATATATGAGGGGATGTGACAGGGAGCTTTTTGAAACTGAGAAAATACATTAAATTTCAGATTTTAAAAAATCACTGTAAATCAGAAAAGAGGAAAAACGTGCATGCGCGCGCACACACACATTTCTGGGTACATCATATTAAAATCGCAGAAAACAGAAGACAAGACTGAGGGGGAAAAAATCCTAAAAGCAGCTAGAGAAAATAAAAACAGTACTGCTAAGGTGCAATAATAAAACTTCCTATTTCTTCTTCAAAAAAAAATTATGGAAGCCAGAGAATAACAGAAAAATTTCAAAATTCTATAAAATTAACTGCTAAACTAGAGTTCAAATTCTCAGTGAACAGTGAAAATATCCTTCAAATATGAAGGTAAAATCAAGACATTTTCAGACAAAAATAAAAGAATTCGTCGGCAGCAAGCTGCACTAAAAGAAATATTAAAGAGAATTCAAAAGGAAAATGATGAAACTCAGAGATGCAGGAAGGTATGAAGAGCAAGAGAAAATGTAAATATGTGGTTACCATAAATAAACATTGACTGTATAAAAGAATAGTCTTGTGAGGTATGTGTGTGTGTGTGTACGCATGCGCATGTGTGTCTAAAATTAAAATATTTGACAATAGCATAGAAACTGGGTGGGGGGGGCAGCAGATGGAGGGTCCTAATCCCCTAGCTTTATCTCAGAAGTGGTAAAAAAAAAGAAAAAAAAAAAAAAAAAAGAAAGAGAGAGAAAACCACCCTAGAATGAGTGCTATAATCTCTAATATAGCCAGGAGAAAACTGCTAAGAGTTTAAAATTAAGGATCTAAAAAACATCGAAGTACTCCAAAAGACAAAAAGAGAAACAAAATATAAAACACAAGGAACAAACAAAAAGTAAACAGTAAAACGGTGGACTTAAGCTTACATATAAGAGTATGTGCACAAATGTAAATAGACAGATTACCCCAGCTCGAAGCCAGAGACTGTCAAATGTTAAAAATCAACTCCCTGCAACAATATTCTGTTTACAAGACATATTCGTTAAATATAAGGACATAGAAAAGTAGGGGCGCCTGGGTGGCTCAGTCAGTTAAGTGTCTGACTTTGGCTCAGGTCATGATCTCATGGTTCGTGGGTTTGAGCCCCACGGTCGGGCTCTGTGCTGACAGCTATCTCAGAGCCTGGAGCCTGTTTCAGATTCTGTGTCTCCCTCTCTCTCTGACCTTCCCCTGCTCACGCTGTCAATCTCTCTCAGAAATAAATAAAAATCATTTTAAAAACTTAAAAAAAAAAGAAAAGTAAAGTAAAAAGTCAGGAAACAATACATGTGCAAACACCTCGCCTGGGTTCTTAAATGCTGCAGACCGAGGGCTCTCAGTTGGTTTTGCGTGTGGCCTCTCCCTGGAAAGCTAGGTATTCTCTGAGATCAGAAGCTAACACCAGCCCAATCTGGGAAGTTTGTACATGTTAAAGAAGTAAGTTATTGACTTGTATTCAAGTATGTCTGCCATTACATTTCGTTAAATCTTTAAAAAGAAAATGAGACAAATAAACCAGAGGCAAAATTAATGGCAGAAGATGTTGGAAATCCAGATTTACATTCCTTAACAGACGTTAGTCAAAGAGGGATCAGGTGAGGTTGTGGCTGTTTAGCACTTTTCGAGGTGAATTATCATGGATAAAATAATACCGGACGATAACCAAAGCTTAACTAATTTCTCATGACAGAAGTGGACTTCTTTAGCCAAGATAAAATGTCTTCTAAATCATTAAATTGAGTATTTGAAGATGATTAAAATTACATGAATTATTAGAATAGTGTATATCCCCTCACTTACAAAATAAATTATTGTATTTAACTTCTCCCCATGTTTGCTCTGAAGGGTTAAGTTAATTATGGTTCAAATACCCTCCATTATTATCTTCAGGGCAGGAAGCTACCCAGGTGTCTCATTACAGAACACAGCTGTATTTGGGCGCTATCACTAGGAAGCGACAAGTAGTCAACCTGTTCAGTTAAAAACTTCCAGGCCCAGCTGACTTGAGCAGCTGCACACAAATCTTTTGGATTCAGAAAGGAAAAGATATATAGAGAAATGAAGCGCGGTAACACTGTCGAGAAATCCACTCTGGCCACTTGCGTCCTTTCTGAAAACCACTCTTGGACAATCCTACAAAGAAAGACACGGAAATTTAGTTCAGAACACTAGGGTCTAAAAGTGACCGAAAATCCAGTATAAATATTGGTCATTGTTCTTTCTATAATGTTCTAACTATTAAAAAAAAAAAAACTTAAATCCTAGGTAACAGCTAGATTTTTAAAAATACTGTATCTACTTTCACTGATCCATTCTGAAGATGAATAATAAAAATATCTAAAATCCACAGGGAAAAAGTCTGAAATAAACTTAGTTATTTAAGCTATAAATCTGGATTTTCTGCCTTTTCCTTTACTCCAAATTCAATAAATCAGCAAGTCCTGTCAGCTCTACAAATAGGTACCTCCACGTCCAACCGCTTTCTCTCCACCTCCACTGCTATTACCACTGCAAAGCACCTCCTTCTCCCTCCTGCACAACTGAAAGAGCCCCTCCTGAGAGTCTCCCTCCTTCCACTCCTCTTCCTAGAGCCCATTCTCTACACAGCAGCCCAAGTGGGGTTCTTTTTCCAATTTTTTTTTTCATTAAGTAACCTCTATGCCCAACGTGAGGCTGGAACTCACAAATCTAAGATCAAGAGACGGAGCCAGCCAGGTGGTTCTCAGGTTGTTGTTGTTGTTGTTGTTTTTAACATAAATTAGATAATGTCATTCATACGTAAAACCCAACAATGACTTCCCAGTGTTATTAGAATAAAACCCTATGGCTACATCACACTTAGTGGTGAAATAGTAATGCCTTCTCCCTAACATAGGAACAAACCAAGAATGTTCACTCTCACTCCTTCAATTTAACAGGCATCCGAGATCCTAGTCATTTCAATGAGGCGGGGAAAAAAGTTACTAACATACATATTGGAAAGGAAGCAGTAAAACTGTCTCAATTCATGTATGTGGAATCTACAAAACCACTATTTAAAACATCTAAGGAAACTGCAAAACCATTTAAATTGTTGAACTAATTAGTATAAAATGATTGATGATTTTCTTTTGCCTTTTTTTTTTTTAAAGTTTATCTAATTATTTTGAGAGAGACAGAGACAGCACAAATGGGGGAGGGGCAGAGAGACGGAGATAGAGAATTCCAGGCAGGCTCTGCGCTGTCAGTGCAGGAAATCGTGAAATCATGACCCCGGGCCAAAACCAAGAGTCTGATGCTTAACCCACTGAGCCACCAAGGACCATTAGATTTTCTTTTATCTTGTTAATGTTCAGAGGATCTATAGCAACATTCCCTTTTTCATTCCTGATATTGGCAATTTTTTGTCTTCTTTTTTCTTGGTTATTCTTGCCAGGGGTTTATCAATTCAATTACTTTCTTTTTTAAAAAACAGCTTTTGTTTTCATAAATTTTTCTCTATTCATTTTCTATTTTATTGATTTCAGCTTTTCATCATTTCTTTCCTTCTGCTTACTTTGGGTGTAATTTGATTTTTTCCCCTAGTTTCTTAAGGTGGAAATTTAGATAGTTAATTTTAATCCTTTTTTCCCCTTTTCTAAAGTAAGAATTTAAATGGCATATTTTCTTCTACTGCACTTCAGCTCCATCCCAGCCATTTAGATGTGTTGTATTTTCATCGTCATTCGATTAGAAATATTCTAATTTCCCTCACGTGTGCTTTTTTGACCACAGGTTATTTGTAAGTGAGTCAATTTCCAAATATTTTCAGATTTTCTGGATACTTTACATTTTTTAATCTCAAATTTTATTGCATTGTTGTTAAAACATATACTTAATTAGATTTTAACAATTCTGAAATGTATTGAGTCTTAATTTTTGGACCAGAAAATTATGTTTCTTAGTGAGGGTTATTTTGCTCATGAAAAACATCTATTTAGAAGTTGTTGGGTTTAATTGTCTATGATGAGGTCAAGGTGGTTTAGAAATTGTTCAGTTCTATATTCTCACTGGTTTTTCTGTTTAGTTGTTGTATTATAATTCACTCATTTTTGTTTCCTGTAATTTGAAACTATTATTTGGTACATACATATCTATAATTGTTATGACTTCATGATGAAGGGTATAGAATGTCCCTCTCTATCTTTCCAGTAATATTCCTGGTCTTGAAGTCCATTCTGTCTGATATTAATATTGCCAGTCTGCTTTTATGTGCTTAGTATTTGTAGCCTAGCCTTTTACTTTTAACCAATCAGAATCTTTATAGTGTATCCTTTATGGTCGGTATATAGTTAAATCTTGTTTTGTTTTGCTTTTGCTTCTTTTAAAAATTTTTTTTAATGTTTTATTTATTTCTGAGAGAGAGACACACAGCATGAAAAGGGGGAGGGTCAGAGAGAGAGGGAGACACAGAATCCAAAACAGTTTCCAGGTTCTGAGCTAGCTGTCAGCACAGAGCCTGATGTGGGGCTCGAACCCACGAACCATGAGATCATGACCTGAGCCGAAGTCAGACACTTAACCAACTGAGCCACCCAGGTGCCCCTGCTTTTGCTTTTTAAAGCTCATTTATTCACTACTGTCTTTTATTTGAGGGTTTAGTCTATTTATATTTAATATAATTATTGATATGATTGAATCCAGGTCTTAATTTTATTTTTTATGAAAGTTTATTCCTCCTCTCCTGTCTTGGTTTGAGATAATTAATTTTTTTTGTATTCCATTTCAATTCCTCTATTGGGTCTTTAGGATACTTCCTGAATTATGCAGTTAAGTTGTTGCTAGGAAGTACAATATGCATCTTTGACATTTCATAGTCTATTTAGACTGAATATTCATAAAATTCAAGAACAGTGCAATGGCATCATTCTTGCCATCTTTAAGCTTTTGTCACAATACAGCATCTACTTATGTTATAAGCTTCATAACACATTGGTTTTGTTTTAAACAGTCATATGTCTGTAAAATAACTTCAAATTTTTACATTTTCCCACACATTACCATTTCCCGCTGGTAAATCCAAGTTTCCATCTGTTATCAGTTTCCTTAGCCTGAAGAATTTGTTTTAGCCTTTCTTCACTGCAGGTCTTCTGATAACAAACTTTATCACTTTCTTGTTATCTGAAAATGTCTTATTTCACTGTAATATTTTTAGTACTATTATGACTTGTATTAATCAATTTTAATAATTGTCATCTTGTAACCAGTCTGGTTTCTGCTACATCATCATCTTTTCCTCCTTCCCCTCCTCCTCCTTCGCTTCTCCCTCCTCCTGTTTCTTCCTCCCTCACTCCCATTTTATTTTAAAGCCAATCTAAGACATCAGATCACCGCATTCATCCCACCCACTTAGATGTGTTGTAATTTCATCATCACTCCATTTGAAGTATTCTCATTTCCCTTATGATTTCCTCTTTGATATTTCTGTGTGCCTTACAAAACAATACGAGCATTTAAAAAAATATATAATACCATCATCATGCCTAAACAAATTCAATAATAATTTCTTTTTAATGTTTACTTAGTTTTGAAAGAGAGAGAGGGAGAGAGCACAAGTGGGGGGGGGGGCAGGGAGCGAGGGAGTCACAGAATCTGAAACAGGCTCCAGGCTCCCTCCGAGCTGTGTCAGCACAGAGCCCGATGCAAGGCTCAAACCCGCAAACTGCGAGAGATTGTGACCTGAGCCAAAGTCAGACGCTTAACTGACTGAGCCACTTAGGCGCCCCTCAACAATACTTTCTTAAAGTGATATCTATTAAAAAGAAACTTTATAAAAATATAGCATATATCAACAAAACTTCGTACATTATTCTGTGTGCCACCTGAGCACAAGTGGATCTTGAGTGAATAAAAAATCTGGGAGCTGCATAGTCCTTAGACCAAAGAGACATTTTATGGTCCATGAAAGATGCATTGCTGGCCCTGCAGCCCCCAACTCCAAAAAAAAAAAAAAAAGAGAGATACTTAATTCCTAATTGCTCTCTTTAGATATTGGCCATAAACATCTGTGATAATCCCAAGCCACCAAATAGGTCACCATATGTGAATAAGAATCACTAGAACAAGAAAGTTTAGAAGCAATCCAGGTAGTAGCAAATCAAACTCTTCCCTGGAACCCCTAATCTCCCCCAAACTCAGTGAAGTTACAGATGTCTGTGACCAATCTCATAGCTGATTGGAAAATTTGGCAACAGAATTCACCAGAACTCCTTTAGCTCAAGCCATTGGGACCATGGAACAATTTCTCACTGCTGAGTGGCTTCTGCTGTCCTATAAGCAGGTCCTAATGGACACAGATTAACTCACTGGAAGAAAAGTCCTGTCTCTGAATGGATCTCATTCTGCAGTGTGTCTTCTCTGAAATTCTCTGACCTTCTCTGAAGGTATAAGCTAAATTTCCACAGGGTGGGTCAAGCCCCAGAAAGTTCCAGTGCGAAATGAAAATAAGATCTCCAATTAGGGGCAAAAAAGCTTAGTTATCTTCATAAACAAGTTGCTGAACACCCATAAGACCCAGGGACCGTCTTCACCACCAATCTACCCGAACTGCTTGCCTCACTGGAGCGTCATCTGTAAATAAATCTTGGGAGCAGGAAAAATTCTATCTTGCAACAGAAAGCCAACTAATGACACATGTAGAAGGAATTAAGAAGTTAGACAATGAGCTCTTGCCAGGTATCACAGTAAAAATTACATCAGGTAAGAATCATCAACGGATATTAAACCAGTGGGTGAAAGTATCATGAGGAACAGGGTATTTGCATAGACCCAAATCGTTTTGATTTAAAATTAATCACTCAAAGTCTTTTTAGTTACCTATTAATAAGTACAAAAGACCTAATAATTAATCATCTTAACCAAGTGATGAGAAGTCAACAGCATGAGCAACAGGACAAATCGGCATAATGTGCCCCAGTGTGGTCCGCTGAGAACACAGTGTCCCTTCTGTGTTATTCCTGCCAAGAACACATAACCTGAATGTGATCTTGAAGAAGTACCAGCCAATCACAAATTGAAGGTCATTCAACCAAGTAGGTCTGTACTTTTTTTTAATGTTTTATTATATTTTTGAAGGAGAGAGAGACAGAGTATGAGTGGGGAAGGGGCAGAGACAGAGGGAGACACAAAATCCGAAGCAGGCTCCAGGCTCTGGGCTGTCAGTGCAGAGCCCAAAGTGGGACTCAAATCCATGAATGGTGAGATCATGACCTGAGCCGAAGTTGGATGCTTAACCGACTGAGCCACCCAGGTGCCCAAGTTGGTCTGTACTTTTAAAAGTGTTAAAAGACAAGAAAGAACTGAGGAACTGTTCCGCATCAAACGTGGATACGGAGACAAGGAAACCAAATACAAGAGGTGACCCTGGATTGGATCTGGACTGAGAAGGAAAGGACATTGTTGGAACAATCAGAACTATTCAAATGGAATCTGTGGATTAGACCATAGTAGCGTATCAGTGTATCAGTGCTGATTTCTTGGTATTGGAGGATGTACTTTGATTTTTCAGCAGAATGTCTTTTTTTCTTTTTTTTTTTTTTTAAGGAAACACATACTGAGATGCTTAGGGTTAATGGCATCATGTTTGCAATGTATTCTCAAATGATTCAGAATAATAAGGCAACATGGTAAAATGCTAACCATTGAAGAATCCAGGTGAAAAGTTATAAAGGAATTATTTGCAGAGTTTTTTGCAATTTTTGTATAAGTTGAAAATTATTGCAAAAGAAAAAGGTTTTTTGATTTTTGTTTTAAAGAAGAGGCTACCTACTTTATCTGCAAGGTTAGCAGTAACCTATTATGCTGTGTGTTTCTGCCCCTCTGGATTTATCCGGGGCCCCTGCTCATTCTTGATCCCTGTCCATGCAGCTTTGTCACAACCTAAGACAAAACAGTGGTTTCAAATGAGCCTATTGGTGGGGCACCTGCATGGCTCAGTCAGTTAAGTCTCCGACTCTTGGTTTCAGCTCAGGTCGTGATCTTACAGTTCATGAGTTCAAGCCCCATATCAGCTCCATGCTAACAGGGTGCAGACTGCTTGGGATTTTCTCTCCCTTCCTTCCTGTCTGACTTTCACCTGCTTGTGCCCCCCCACATGGATAAATAAACTTTAATATAATTATTATAAATACATACATACATACGTACATACATACATAAAATGAACCTATTGGCATGCCAGTCTGGGGAGTGTGTGTGTGTGTGTGTGTGTGTGTGTGTAAGCAGGAGAGCAAAGGATGGAGCTGTGCATGTNCGAGCCTATTGGTGGGGCGCCTGCATGGCTCAGTCAGTTAAGTCTCCAACTCTTGGTTTCAGCTCAGGTCGTGATCTTACAGTTCATGAGTTCAAGCCCCATATCAGCTCCATGCTAACAGGGTGCAGACTGCTTGGGATTTTCTCTCCCTTCCTTCCTGTCTGACTTTCACCTGCTTGTGCCCCCCCACATGGATAAATAAACTTTAATATAATTATTATAAATACATACATACATACGTACATACATACATAAAATGAACCTATTGGCATGCCAGTCTGGGGAGTGTGTGTGTGTGTGTGTGTGTGTGTGTGTAAGCAGGAGAGCAAAGGATGGAGCTGTGCATGTGCTGGCAGCATGCCGTATCCACAGACAAGTGTCAGGAGGGCTCCTCTCATTGTTGAGAGATTAACATTAAGCCCAATGAGGCAGTGACGACACAAGGAACAGCTAATCCCCGTGGATCGCGGATTGGGGTCCTCACTGTTCCAGACAGGCATCACAACCCTTTCACTGGCTCCTGGAGGACAGTATGCTCTCACTTGGAATTATAAAGCAGATGAATAAAATAAGGTGCAAACCAGAAATGTTTTCAGCCTCCTTTTCAGAGTCAGGTCCCAGTATCTTGAGTTTTCATTCCCACCCCCTTCCCACTGCACAGCATCTATGGGTCCATCCCAGCCAAGCAAAGGAGAAGAACTGAATCTGAGTTACTGTTTATTTGTTTGTTTGTTTATTACAATATTGTATGTTTTTAAGTTTATTTATTTTGAGAGAGCAAGCGGAAGAGGGGCACAGAGAGAGGGGAGGAGAGAGAGAATCCCAAGCTGGTAGCACAGAGCCTGACATGGGGTTTGATCTCATGAACCGTGAGATCATGACCTGGGCCAAAATCAAGAGTCAGATGTTTAACCAACTGAGCCATTTGAGCGCCCCAAAAGATTTTCTTTCTTTCTGAGAAAGAGAGAGAGAGAGAGAGATTGAGAGAGAGAGAGAGAGAGCACGCACATGCTCAGGGACAGAGGATCTGAAGCAGGCTCCATGCTAACAGCAGAAAGCCTGATGCGTTGCTCAAACTCACCAACTTTGAGATCATGACCTGAGCCCAGGTTGGACACTCAACTGACAGAGCCACCCAGGTGCCCCCCAAAAGATTCTATTTTTAAGCAATCTCTACACCCAACATGGGGCCCAAACTGACAACCCCAACATCAAGAGTTGTACCCTTCACCGACTGAGCCAGCGAGGCACCCCAAGAATCTGAGTTACTTCAATTATACATGTTTTACACTTGTTTCTAGCCTGCACTCCTACAAGGACACATTCAAGTATAATGAACCTTAAACAAGAAAAAAGGAAAATGCTTCAGCCACATAAAAAAAAAAAATCAGTACCCAAGCAGCAGAACTAGGGTAGTTTGTGGTAATGACACTGTG
>NW_027532015.1:12689388-12721483 GCF_008692635.1 Crocuta crocuta
AGAAAGAGAGAGAGAGAGAGAGAGAGAGAGAGATTGAGAGAGAGAGAGCACGCACATGCTCAGGGACAGAGGATCTGAAGCAGGCTCCATGCTAACAGCAGAAAGCCTGATGCGTTGCTCAAACTCACCAACTTTGAGATCATGACCTGAGCCCAGGTTGGACACTCAACTGACAGAGCCACCCAGGTGCCCCCCAAAAGATTCTATTTTTAAGCAATCTCTACACCCAACATGGGGCCCAAACTGACAACCCCAACATCAAGAGTTGTACCCTTCACCGACTGAGCCAGCGAGGCACCCCAAGAATCTGAGTTACTTCAATTATACATGTTTTACACTTGTTTCTAGCCTGCACTCCTACAAGGACACATTCAAGTATAATGAACCTTAAACAAGAAAAAAGGAAAATGCTTCAGCCACATAAAAAAAAAAAATCAGTACCCAAGCAGCAGAACTAGGGTAGTTTGTGGTAATGACACTGTGACTCACTGCATTTTAGTTAATGTTGCAAAGTAAGAAATCCGTGAAGAGAAATAACAACATGTAAAGAGACAATGAACAAAATGTGCTTTGCTCTTTTATTGTGACAAGGAGAGCTTCATTTAAATAATTCATGACACTACTTCGCAGCGTGCTACTGAATGTACAATGTGTACTTTGCAAAAATAACAAGGCTTAGGAATACGGAGCTTGAATCTAATTCTCAGCTCTTAAATTCCTGATAAGAAGTAGAAAGAAGCTGCCCAAATTGCGATGAAAAGGACTGAGAGAACAGCTTGCAGCGGTGGCCTGGATAGGGGACGTCAAGTTGGAAGAAGTCCCTGCTTTCTTGTTCCCCGGGCAGTACCGTGTAGTCTCATCTGGTGGCTTTACAATCACGTTATAGCACTGCGAGGGTCTGGATCAGGTGGGTTTCCACAAGGGATGCCAGTGTCACACCGAACATTGATTAGCTTTGGGGTATACAGGGAGTGAAGAACGTATGCTGAAGTCCTCAGTGAATGAGAGAGCAAAGCTGGGTGGGGGGGAAGCAATAAGAAAGGGTGACCAAAGAGTCTCTTTAAAAAGATTTTAAAATTGGGGTGCCTGAGTGGCTCAGTCGGTGAAGTGTCCTACTCTTGATTTCGACTCAGGTCCTGGTCTCACAGTTTGTGGGTTTGAGCCCCACACTGGCCTCCGTACTGAGAGTGTGGAGCCTGCTTGGGATTCTCTCTCTCCCTGTCTCTCTGCCCCTCCTCTGCTCACTCGCTCTGTCTCTCAGAAATAAATACACTTTAAAAAAGAGTTTAAAATCATTTGTCTATTCTGATTCATAGTTACATGGATGCACATAAGCATAACAAATTAGAAGGTTATCTCTGGGTGGTGGGATTCGGGGTGACTTCCCCCTTTTTGCCTACTCACATTTTCCAATACTTTTACCAAAGCCTGGTATTACTACGGAAGAGATAAAGAAGGCCCCAGGCTTGCACCCAGGTCGCCCCTGCCGGGTAGAATGCTCATCATCCTAGTCTTTGCTTGCCTCGCCTCCTGTGTATCTTTCAGACTCAAGCCCTGTCAGGGGAAGGCTGCCCTGATCCCCTGGACGAGGCGAGGTCTCCTTACTTTTCCTTTGCTACTTAGCACAATCGAAGCTATTTATCTGCTATCTGTGGGCCTGGTCAAGCCTGCCTGGGAAATAAAGGAGACTGCAGGCACACAGACTTGTCATTGTTATCAAAGTGCAGTATGCCTTTCCACTTATGACACATGTTGTATAACTTGTGGCCAGGGAGGCAACATGGCGCTGGGGAAGGAGCAAGAAATTTTACCTGGAATGAGCATGGCAGATCTGTGTTACGTGGCTGGTGGAAAGCTACTTTTGCAACAGGGCTGCTGACCATGGAAGGTGATGGTAGTAGAGGGTGGTATTTCTGGGGTCCTGACATAATCCCCCCACCTCCCCAGTAGGCTGACATTCCTGCTGCCCACATGCTGGCGTGTGGGAGGAGGCCCCTCCCCCTCAATGTCATCTCACGGCCTCTGCTGAAACCTGTATCCTCTACGCTTGATGTGCACTACCATGTAATCTAAGCATGGTTTTGCGTTTCCATTCCTGCCGACCCTCAAACTCCATCCCTTTTAGGGCTCATTCACTATTTAAAGGCTTCCTCTTCCACTGGACCTCAAGCTGCATGAAAGAAGGCATGGTGTTTGTCTTGTTTGCTGCTAGGTCCCCAGCACCTGGTATGGTGCTTCTAACCTGGCAGGGGCTGAACAAACATGTGTAAGTTAGAATAAGGAATGAAAAAAATAATGAAAATAGAAGATCACTGCTTATATTAACCTCCTGTTCATTATAACAATTACCGCTGACCTAACTGGCCTAAAGCAGTACAAACGCATGTGGGCAGAGTTCTGGAGGTCAGAAGTCTGAAATCAGTTTCACTGGGCTCCAGTCAAAGGGCTGCCAGGGCTGGCCCCCTCTGGAGGCTCAGAGGGGACAATCTGTCCCCTTGTCCCTTGCAGGCTCTGGAGGTTGTCGGCCTTCCTTGGCTCATGGCCTCTTCTCCCATCTTTAGAGCCGGTAGCACAGGATCTTTACACATCTCCATCTCTCCCACTGCCCCTGGCATGACATTGTCTGTTGCGCCTCTTGCATCCCTTATAAGGACCACTGTGATTACGTTGAGCCCCAAGAACGCAGAATAATCTCCCCACCTCAAAATCCTTAATCACATCTGCAAACTGCCTTTGCCCCATCATGTAACGTCCACAGGTCCCAGGGATGAGGGTATGGACATACTTGGAGGCCACTATTCAGTCTACCGCATCACTCTAACTTCTGAGACATGGAAAACACTCCAAATATTTGCAGTGGTGTCATGCTGTGCTGTCAGATACCCAGTGAGAGGCATGGACTGTCCCTTGTCCTGAAATAGGACATATTTTGTTCTACTAAAATATGAACTTCAGAGGGCAGGAATGTTTTACACTCTATTTAGTGTTGAATCCCATGTACCCAGAATTGTGTTGGCACGTGGTAGGCATTCAGTAAATATTTGCTGAATCCTGGATGAATAGACAGCATTCTTTCGACACCCATCATTTACTTCCCTTCCTTTTGGTAAAATGACTTCAGTTTCTATATGGAGACCCCTGTGGTTCTATAGAAGCTGACTCCGTCCATGGCTCTGAAAAGCGTATAGATAAAGGCTAATTCAATTTATTTGGGTCAATCTCCTGGCCACGGCAATTGGCAAAAGTAGGCATGGACCTACACCAGTCCAAGCAGAGTGAAGCTCAAACAAAGGAATTATTTTTATTTCTGTTCATACGGAGGAGACCTCATAATGAAGCCATGACTGCCCAAGGCAGAGCAGAAGAACAGAAAGAATCAAGTCATGGGTCTGATTACTAAGCCTCTGAATTGAGCTTCAACTGCAGCCAAACCTACTCAGATTTTTTCAATTATATGAGAGAGAAATAATTCCTTTATTACTCATGTCAAGTTTAGGGTTACTTACAATGAAACATTTGAAAACCACTAAGCAGCAGCGCCAGGGAAAGACGAAAATGGCACCTAGCGAACCTGAACAGATCATTCTGTTTCACTGAGAACAGAAGGAACAGGGTACTCATGCAGCCTGTGTTCCTGCCTCTGAGGAAGAATAGACTCTTGGGGCCACCAGGTCATCGGGCCAGTGTCTCACCCTTGGCTGTGTGCCACAGCACTCTGGGAACCGAGTCGATACCACTTCGGCAGCCCCATCCCCGTGTGTTAAGACAAAATCTCTATGGGTGGGGCTCAGTTTTTACAAATGGGCCCAGCGCTTCTTAGCATCCAGGAATTTGACTTCCAAGTAGCAGCAGATCCAGGAGCTCATGTCAACCAAGCACAAAGCACTGAATGTGTGTAGGGTGGTCTTAGGAGGAGGGGGAGCTCCTTTTGGAGGCCCTGAGCTAACGAGGTCCTGAGACCCTGCATGGGAATCTCACTGGCTCTCCTGTGTGTAAAGAGCATCAGCTGAGTGTTCAGTGCATTTTGTTCTTCTAAAGATAGCTGGTTCACAGCTAAATTCTGGAGGGTTGATGTGGCCAGAGAAGGGACGACTGGATAAATGGACTATTATGGGCCATATTAAACCTACTTATCTTCCTTTCACTTAAGCAATGAGGAAAATCAAGGCAGCTCCAGGGTTAGTGACTTCAACAACTCAGTGATGTCATCAAAGGCCAAGGCCAAGAATCTTCTGCATTTTCCCTTTGCCTTGTCAGTAGTTTGCTTTGGTCCTTTGGCTCATTCCCTAAGGTGATTTTCAAATGACTAACCACGTGAGTGATTATCCTCACACAACAGGAACCCCAGGATGGAAAGGGCAGGTCCCTTCCTCAAGTCCCTATTTAAGTCCCTTTGACCGTAAAGAAAACTCTCCCAGAAGCTCTCTAGCAGCCACTTGCCATGTGTCCTTGGGCAGAATTAGTGTCTACATGCCCTTTCGTAATCCAGACACCACAAAGGGGGTGGAATCATCGTGAATCTGTCCAAGCCTGACTCACCCTTGGCAGGGCAGGGTGACAAGCCACTTCTGAAACATATAACACCTGGGGAGAAGGGATATGGAGGAATATGGAGAAGAGACAGGGAATGGTGATGGCAGACGGGTAATCAACAGTGTCCAGCCCACTAAACAGGCACCAAAGAAAGCAAAGATCTATCTAGCTGCATAGGTGTCTGATCTACCCAACCTTTCCAGAAGCCTTCCCCTTTACTTTAGAGCTCTTATTTGCCTCTGTTCTTGCTCCCCTCTATACTTGAGATCTGACTTGCAGGTATTTCTTAAATGGGTAAATGTAGTTTTAATATCTGGTAATATAACTCTTACTCTGTTTTTGCCTTTATATTTATACTTAGCTGTTGCCATCCATTTTCCTTTTTTAAGATTTATGTATTTATTTATTTTGAGAGAGAGTATGCACATGTGAGTGGGGGAGGGATAGAGAGAGAGAGAGAATCCCAAGCAGTTTCCCCACTGTCTCCACGGAGCCTGACGTGGGGCTCGATCCCATGAACTGTGAGATCCTGAACTGAGCCGAAATCAACAGTCAGATGCTTAACTGACTGAGCCACCCAGGCGCCCCTGTTGCTACCCATTTTATTTTCTGGATTAGCTTTAGAATTCGTTTCTCAAAGTCCATAAGAATATCCTATTCGGGAATTTGCACTAGGACTGAATTGAACTTTAAGATTAATTTCGAGAAAATAGGCATCTTTAAACACGGCACATCTGTCTCTTAGGTTTTTGTTTTTAACAGTCCTTTAACAAATTTATAATTTCCTGCGTAAGGGTCCTGCACTTATCTTTTTAGTTTCATGCAACAGACATAGGGAAGCAGAGCTCAGAGAAGGCAGTATGGGGGAGGGGATGGGGGAGTGCGCAGGCCCGACAGCCTGGGTGACATTATCTGAATCTAAGGATCTCACCCGGCTTGAAGCTAGACAAATCTTAAGTCGATACATTCCCATTTCTTCTGAAGCTGGCTTGAATTCCATTTCTGTTATTGCACTTGAAAGCATTCTAACCGTGACATCAAAAGAATGCGCAGGGAGAACAGGAGGAAAGGGGACAAACAGCCACTGAACGCTCACTGTGCACTTGGGGCTTATCCTTCTGCTTCTAAGACCTGCTGGCCTACTTAGGTCTCGTGGGCAGACACTTCTACACTGCCTCCGCTGCAGCCCTCCCGGACATTTCCTCAGCAGATTCTTAAATACAGGACAGAGACAAATGTCCTCTTAAACCCCTTTCTCCATTTTCCAATGATTTATCTGTGAATTTGGCTGCTCCTACACAGAAGGTAATAGGATTCTTGGTAGCTGTGGAAGCTAATAGCATGTGCTTTATAAATGGCCAGTAGTCTTAATTATCAGGGCTGCGGCATGTGGGACACTGTGCAATGAACAACTTCAGGAGGTGCCGCTAACACAGATGACAGTGTGAAACAGCACCCCGGAGTTGTGCGACATGCCACCCTTGGGTATTACGACTGTGTCTCATTCCTCCTGGAGTTGTTACACAGAAGTTTGGAATTAATTAAATAAAGAAAAGTCTTGACTGAAGCAAAGTATTAGTAATCTCCCATACTTGAGAACTTGTGATACCTTGAAAAGTTCCTTCCTCCCAGAGAGCTAGCAAATGAAAAATTTGTTCGGATAATTTTTTTTGCTATTCTTGTAACTAGGAGTATTTGGAACATCTTCATCCATTCAACAAGCATTTACTGAGTGGCTGCTGTGTACCTGGTATTGCTCTAAATGTTAGGGACACAGAGAGTCACCAGAAAAAGTTCTTGCCCTCACGAAGCTAGTCTAATGGAGTAGACGCACAGTAAGTAAACAACTACTGTGCATGACATGATGTCAGGTGCTGCTAAGTGCTGTAACAGCAAGTTAAACCTTTTAAAGTGCAGCACCACCACTATTGAAGAATGGCACCACTTACAAAATGGAAACTGAGAATTTCAAGTGCATGGGCTTCGCCTAGCATAAACCAATGACCTTCCCACCATCCACTCTTCCTCTGTCCCCATCCCCACCCAAAAAAACAGTTGGGTTTTTGGTTTCTCCTTTTCCTTGAAACTCAAGGGTTTTCCTTCTTAGCTTCATCCGCTTCTAAAAACTGCCCCAGTGACAAATGACAGTTGTCCCCGACCATGTGATCTATGTGAAAGGACGGGAGGAGCATGTCCAAAACCCAGGGCTGAGGAGAGGGAAGACTCAGGATGAACCAGATTTCCAGACTCATCTCGGATATTTAGAAACACAGTGTGCCTTTAATATGCTCTCCCACTGCCTCCACACAGAGATATTCTCCGTTCAAATGGGTGCTCAGTCACTCCGAGTGATGTGGCTGTTCTGAATTCAGATTTAACCTAGATGCATTGTCTCTGAGACATTATACACCAGATCTCCTCACAGTCCACAGATGAGCTAGCAACCCTCACCTGAGCTCTCCCAGGAGCGGCTTGGAAAGACGGGGTAGGTGCAGGGAGGTGGGTGGGTGGGGTATTCTCTCTTCACTGTACATTTTTCTGGCCCACCCTGCTTCTGGTCAGCTCTGATGGAGACAGATGATGAGAGCGAATCCTTCAGCGTTCACGTCCTCCCTCCCCACCGACACACACAAGCAGACAATGCATCTGTGTCAGGATTGCACCTGCGTGAACGTCGCCCCAGGGACCCGCCAGGGAAGGCTACAGGTCTGAGCAGCTCCAGCCCTGGGATGAAAGGCCTTTGTATGGGGCGGTGCCTGCTGCTGAGTCGGGGCAATTAGAAACCGGTCCTGCCAGTGTGGAGAGGGGACAGATGCAAACATCTCCTGGGATTCCCTGAGGGACAGACGCAAACAGCCCACTGTTCTTTCAGGAGTCAGAGGAAAAGTCAGCCTAGTCAAGTGGAAGGGGGGTGGCATTAATGGAAGCCTTAGGCACGCGGTCATATAAGCATAACGCACTGGGGAAAATGTCACGTTACAGGTTTGTAAACATTGCTGAGGTGGAAGATGTGCAGGAAAGATTCCCAGGAGAGGGGTCACTGAAGTTGAGGTGAGGAAAAGCTTGCCAGAGCGATGGTTTAAGAAGCTGAACCTTTGAAAATGTCTTAAATATCATATAAGATTTCCATTTAAGAAATCTTCTTAAGAGGGGCCTGGGTGGCTCAGTCAGTTAAGTGTCCAACTTTGGCTCAGGTCATGATCTCATGGTTCATGGGTTCGAGCCTCACATTGGGCTCTGTGCTGACAGCTCAGAGCCTGGAGCCTGTTTCGGATTCTGTGTCTCCCTCTCTCTCTTGTCTCTCTCTTGGTCCCTTGACCAGTGTAACCTGGTCACACTGTGTCTTGCTCTCTCTCAAAATAAATAAATAAATAAATAAAAACATTAGAAAAAAAATCTTAAGTTTGAACAATATGGAATATATATTAGCACAGAAAAGAAAAATCCTAGATTTTGGAAGATACCTCATTGAGATTAAGTAAAAACTTTCAAAGAGAATTCTGACAACACAGTCCCACCCTATACTACCATATCCTATTTAATAGCTTTATAACCATAACTGCCTGAATTAAGACCAAATCATTCAGAAATTATAAAACAAAACATCTAAATAATGGCTCCTCTGCCTTGAAAACAGGGATTGTACAAATACAGCCCAGTTTACATATAAATATTTCAGACATTCTCTCATGTATTTATAAGCTTATTCAGTGGTGGCGGAATAGGGACTATAGGAATAAATAAGGTTCCAAAGAAATGTTTAACAATTAAAAGTTGATTGCACTGTCACTGTTTGACCCAGCAGTTCCATTCCTAGGTCAAGACCTAAAAGAAATAAAGACACCCATCTAGAAAAGCCTGCGCTCAGATATTCATAGCAGCATTACTCATAATCGCCAAAATATGGAAGCCACACAAATGTCCATGAGCTTAGGAATGGATACATAAAATATGGTGTATCCACCCATGGAATATCATTTAACAATAAGAAGGAAAGAAGTACTGATATATGCTACAGAATGGATGAACCTTGAGAACATTGTTTTAAAAAAGAAAACCACAGGCCCCCAGCGACTTCACTTAGACGGAGTTGCCAAACCGGGGCTTAAGATCCAATCTAATTGCAGTTTCAACCTCCTCCAGAAATGGGGCTTTAACCGGTCAGTCAGGATAATTTTTTGTCCCATCTGCACCAACAAGTCTGGTACCTGGGTCCTCTCCATCCCCCAAAGAAAGATGAGGCAATCTGCGTGATAAGACACGTTGTTCCCCTCCCTCCCCCCCAGCAAACAGCCTTGTTTGGAACAATCCTTTTCTTCTGCTAATAAGTTTCTTGCCCCCACCCTCCATCCATAAAAACTTTCCTTCCATTTTATTTTGTACAACTCCTCTTAGAGTCCAGCTCTACTTGCTAGATGGGTGCCGCCTGATTCCTGAATCACTTCATAAAAGCAAACAGGCCTTCAAATGTACTTGGCTGCATGTTGTTATTTAACAACAATACATGAAAGTAGCCAGCTACAGAAGACCTCATATTGTATTTATTTGAAAAGTCCAGAAAAGGCAAGTTATAGAAACAGAAAGTAGATTCGTGGTTGCCCGGTGCAGGGGATGGAGATGGGGAGTCACTGCTAATGGGGAGGTTTCCTTTTGGGGTGTTGAAAATGTTCTAAACTTAGATGGTGGTAGTGTTTACACAACTCTGAATATACTGAAACCACTGACTTGGACCTTTTGAATGATGACTTTTATGGTATGTGAATTATATATCAATAAAGATGTTTAAAAGAAAGGTGATAGCACTAACTTTAAAAAATAAGATCAATTGGGCTTTTAGATTTAATTAAAATCAAGCATAACTTGAATTAGATTAGACTATCAGCAAATGGTTTCTGTAGTTGTTAGCAGGAGAGAAGACATGGCTGGCCCACAGAGAGAGAGAGGAAGAAAGACTTAATCCAGAGGTACCTGGNTCCGATGTGGGGCTCGAACCTACAACTGTGAGATCGTGACCTGAGCTGAAGTCGGACGCTTAACTAACTGAGCCACCCAGGTGCCCCTCAAATAAATTTTCAAAAAAGTCTTAATCTAAGGAATAAGCTAATTGATGTTCAGCAACAAAAGCCACCACTACAAATTAAAAATGGGTTCAGGATGTCAAATCTAGAGACCAGACATTGATACACAACTTCCCCTAAATAAGCAAGCAGCAGCCCAGAATATGTAATAATAGCTTCCTATGAAACTATGAAATATATATATGTATATATATATATATATATATATCTGCAGAGATGCAGCTGCTATCAAACAATGCAAAGTAGTTCCACTGAGCAGATTAGTTCCATAGCCTCATGCCATAGTAAGAACTCAGGTACCAGACAAAGGATACGATTTCCAGTGACAAAATGTCAGGCCTGATGTTAATGAGCCTCAAAATATACCACAAGACCTCTAATGACCCCCAGTGGTTACAGCTAAAATTGCGTGGTTTGTGGTACATGAGAACAGAACATGATGTACCCTGAGCAACTATGGATTTGGGGTTTGGTCTATTATTTTACCTTGGAAGCTGTAAAGTCGGAGTGAAAGGAAACCCAGCCAACGACTCCCATAACAAGCTCCCTTCCCTGATTTTTAAGCATTGACTAAAGAGCTTATTTCTCTGTGGCCTGTTTTTGTAGCCTTTTTCAACACAGCCAGGAAGGTGCTCGCTTCCCTCCAGTGATTGGTAACTCCATCGGTGGCTGTCTGTGGACAACCCCCAGTGCAGCCATGGATGCAGGAGAAGGCAGCCAGGAGAGAAGGTGGGCAAGCAGGTAGAAGAGATGAGATGGCTGACTGGAAAGAGACGGGCGGAAGGAAGTGTAAGAAAGGGTGGAAGGCGGGTATTACAAACTAAAATAGGCCAATTTGGTTTTGCACGACTCTGGCACTTTTTGATAGTTGTCTCAGAAATTCAAGGATTAGTCTCTCCCAACAACCTCACCACCAGGTTGTAGTGAAAGCAACTGACACCAGACGATGCCATGCCTAGAATCACCCTCAACAAACCTAGTGAACCAGCCCCAGGCACTTCATACAGTCTCCTCTGTGGGCTTGATGGAGCCCCAGCTCTCTGTCCTTTGGGTGAAAGGTTTACTCAGTTGAGATAGTACAATGTCCCAGAAACGAGATTCTATTATTACCCTCATTGTTAGGCTCAGGCTACCAGAAACCCCCAGACTGACAAGGGCATGGATTGGGGATAAAATCTTACAAGCACCTGCTACTGCGCTGGCTGGATTCTCAAGCCAGGTCCGGGCGGGTCAGAGGGCTCTCTAGATATTTTCAGTCCCACATCTAAATACCTTTAATTTCACCAATGAGTCCATTTCTAGCATTCATCTCACAGATGAACAAGCCACTAGTTGCTCTGATAATAACTCATGTCTGATATTTGCTATGCTAATTAGCAAAGTATCTTGTAATAACTGAGACACTGTGACCTTCCCAATAACCGCGCTAGCTAACCACCCTTAGAGTATTAAATCCTGATCCAAACACTAGCTGTAATTTCAACCAGCACATTCACATATCACACCATCTCCGTTGGAGTATTTCAAAGCAAATAACAGACCTAGGAGGCAAGGGGAAGGATAAGAACAAGAACGCATTGGCAATTGGTGGCAGCTGTTACTATTCTTGCCCATATGCCTACATGTTGCTACCATGGCCATTCCTTGGATATTTTTCAGATCCATTCAGGTAACAATTATTTATGGACTGCCTATGTACCGGATATCTACCTGACAAATATTATCCTTCCATTCTAAGAAGAATTTAATATACTAAGAGAATGTTAAAAATTCACTGGCTGAAGTCTCTGCCATTTGCAAAACCTCAACATCTCACTGTGGTCTGAAGGTGTTATAACCCCCCAAGGCTCCATTTCATCCTCGAGGAGGAAGCAGCACTAGAAGATTCTGTTTATAAACCTTAAAATAGCAGTTGCTCTATTTGTTCTTTTGAGGGGAAAGAAGAAAAAGAAACCCTTAAAGGTTATATAAACATTTTACTATATTTTACTTCCTTTAAGAACCAATGGTAATTGCATCCTTGGGCTACACTTACCTTAACTGTGATTTCGTGCATTGTAAAAAAATCGTGAATAAGAATTCTTGACGTTGCTTGTTAGTCCAGAGGTCAAACCAATGACTTATAAGAGCAACTCTTTCCTGAAAGAGCTGTAAGGGGGAGAAAATATCATTTTCCTGTATAGTTCAATCTAAGTTGCTAAGCAATCCTTAGACAGTCTACCAGCCTCATGGGTAATATTTGCATAGCACATTATAGTTCACAAAGCCCTTCCAGGACATAGTAGGGGTCTATCCCTTCAGCTTAAACTGCTTTTATCTGGGGATAGAGACGAGCCCAGGCTTGTTGGGTGGGCTGGTGGGAAAGGCTGGCCAGGGGATATAATTACAGTGGGGCCCAAGGAGGGCCTCTCTGGAAAACAAAGAGGTAATGAATCCTGGCTCTTGTTTCTACCTAAACGAATGTGGCCTGAGGAAACAGATGCCAAACATTTCATCTTGAAAACACTTAGAGGCTACACTTGAATTGTGAAAACAGGATCATTTGAAGTAGGTATGATTTACTAACCCAGCGTCCTGCAGCTCCATAACCCGCACCAAAACAAAAGTTAATGAATACTGCTAAGTAGCCATTGTTTGACGTGTGTCCAAGGAAGGCATCCACCAAGGACCAGGGGCCCCCCAAACCGGGGTGTCAGCCCAGCTCTGTTCAGACGACATATACAAACTTGCTGGCTTTATTGCTGGGTCAGGCTCTGGCCTTAACCCGTCTAGTCTCCTTCCCTTGGAACAGGCCTGAACCACCCATGAGTTATCAGCCTTCACCATTAAAGTCTGGCAGAACTGCCA
Organism: Crocuta crocuta; assembly: GCF_008692635.1. Classification (NCBI taxonomy): domain Eukaryota; kingdom Metazoa; phylum Chordata; class Mammalia; order Carnivora; family Hyaenidae; genus Crocuta; species Crocuta crocuta. The sequence goes on from NW_027532015.1 coordinate 12,701,847, forward strand.
AAACCATTCAGTAACTACTTCTTGCACCACCTTTCAAAGGAGGGGGCGTCCCCAGGCCATTGAACCAAACTGAGAAGAGAGGACTAAAGAAAAACACAGAGAATTAATTACACACAAATACTCTCCACATCAAACACCACCCAAGCACCTCCTCTTTTCTCCTCCCCAGCATACGGTGTTTCCTGGGGGCTTCTATTTTGTCCCTGGAGGTGCAGAGGAAAGGGGAGCATCCTCATAAAGTAGGAGTTGAGGACTGGAATGAGAAGAGACTGTCTTTGGGGCAGACAAATGGAAGTTTATTTTTACTTGAAGTGACTCCAAAACTAAATTCTTTAGAGTTTCTTTTTTTAAATATGGCGACATGAGACCCAATAGGTCACGGTAAAATTAGCCCTACAAGTTAAACTTGTTTTATTCCAGAGTATGTAACTTACCTCTCTATTTAACGACTTGTTGCTGAAAGGTGTCCAGGCACTGAATCTTGTGTGGGAGCACTCCATTTCCAGAGTTTTTCCAGAAGAATCCCAAGCTGACATCTCAGCAAATTATTTTCTTCCAGCCCTAAGAAATATAGCTTCATTTCAATAGAGGCTTGATTAAGATTACCTAGAAACATCCAATATTGTCCTCATAAGAATTACAATAATTTCAGCCACTCATTTACTTCTATATATTTATTTAAACATTTTTTTAACATTTACTCATTTTTAAGAGAGAGACATAGCACAAGTAGCGGAGGGGCAGAGAGAGAGGGAGACACAGAATCCGAAGCAGGCTCCAGGCTCTGAGCTGTCAGCACAGAGCCTGATGTGGGGCTCAAGCTTATAGACCATGAGGTAATGACCCGAGCTTAAGTCAGACGCTTAACTGACTGAGCCACCTAGACGCCCCATACATCTACATATTTACTTGGATAAAATTACAGCAAATTATGTATATATATATACATCCCTGTGGAAGATAATCCGTACAAATATGCGCAGGGATTCCATGAACTTCTGCGCATTGCAGGCTATTCTGTCCTCATCTATTTGTACCCAAATGTGAATCTAAATCAGAGTTGTTTTTCACGTTGCTGGGAAAATGACTCAGAAATTGGACTGATTCTCTACCAGCCAGGAATACTGACTTTTTCTTTCCCTGGAAAGTAGTAACCTGAAGGGCTTAAAGAGGGCACTCTACCTGCCTATCTTTTGAGAACACGATGAAGATACAGAGAATAAAAATAATGTATTAGTCATCCATTGCTGTATAACAAACCATCCCCGAATTTAACAGCTCAAAACAACAAAGCTTTATTATACTGGAGTTTCTGTGTGTCAGGAATCGAGGCACCATCTAGTGGAGTATCTAATCAGTCTGCTGGTGGCTGCCATAGCAAAGTATCACAAAGTGAGTGGCTTGAACAACAGAAATTATTTTCTCACAATTCTGGAAGCCAAAAGCTCAAGAGCAAGGTGCCATCTGGTGACACCTGTCTGCCTGGCTTGGACACAGCAATCTCCTCTCTGTGTTCTTACAGGGCCTTTCTTCTGCGCACATACTGGGTACAATGGGTAAGCAGCAGAGAGAGAGAGAGAGAGAGAAAGAGAGAGAGGTCTTTGGTGTCTCTTCCTGTCCTTCTAAAAATATTAGTCCTGTTGGATTAAGGCCCCACCTTATAACCTCATTTAATTTTCATTACCTCTTATTAGGCTCTGTCTCCAAATATCGTTACCTTGGAGGTTAGGGCTTCCACATGAAATGTGGGGGGACACAATTAAGGCCATAATAGGTACTTCTGCTTCAGGGTTTCTCATAAAGCTGCAATCAGGGTGTTGGCTAGGACTCCAGGCTCATGTGAAGGATGTGAAACTCTTTCATGTGGTTATTTGAAGGATTCAGTTACTCATGGGCTGTTGGACTGAAGGCCTCCATTCTCACTGGCTGTTGGCTGGAGGCCTCTCTTGTCTTAGTTGCTACATGGGCCTCTCCACAGAGCAAATAAGAAAGCAAGAGAGGGCACACGAGAGAGAAGCCAGTTTCTTTGTAACCTAACCTCAGAAGCGATACACCATCACTTTTGCTCTGTGAGTGAGAAGCAGCTCACTCGGTCCAGCCTCCTCTACAGCAGGGAGGATAATACAAGAGCATGAACAGTAATACAGTCTATCTCACTTCAGTTCTCTTCTTTTTCCACATGCAGAACATGCTTGCCCACTTCTTAATGGACACAACCCAGAAGTCCCCCTCATCAATATTTTTAGCTCCAATCCCAGAAGACGTGGATGATTTACAACAGTCTCTATAGATCCAGATATAGCTCCTCTTACTCTAGCAATCTCTGAATTAAAAAGATAGGTTGGCCCTAGCCCTTTATACATATAACAGTAGAGCAGGGAAAGGGTAACTACAATAAACATTCCCATTTGGAAAGGAGAAGAATGACATCTAAAAGAGCTGATCCACAGCAAGTCTGAGATCCTGCTGTATGAGGCTGGGGCCCAGTGATCATTTTTAGTCTCAAACAATCGTGTTCTCTTCCACGCCATGGCAGTGATTTCTTTGACAATACCACTTTCTCAAAATCTAGTTTAAGTTATGCTTTGATTCTAGGCAGTGTTATATTCTACCATTGTTTTGAGCCCCCCTACCCACCCCCTGTCTCTCTCTCTCTCTCTGAATTTGAATGCACGTATTTTGAGCCTATCAGGCTTCTTTGGGAAGAGCTCAACCCTAAGTCTGTCTTCCCTGAGATATTTTTCCAACTGAAAGTATTTGCGGGTTATCACCTTGTTCCATTGACAGATCCTAACCCCCTACTCTTGCTTGGTCCTTCCACTGAGCAGGATTTAAGCAGCCTTTGGGGCTGAAAGGCCTTCTCAATTTATTTCTTTACTAGTCGAAGATGTAAATCAGTTCCATCTTCTAACCTAGCAAGTACCTGAGTTTTTGGCTCTCTCTGAATTCCTTTACATTCCGGCTTACAAACCAGCCAAATATTCTCTGAGCTCCGCTATTTCTGGTAGGTACCTCAGCAAATGCAGCCGGGAGTAATAAATTCATCCTAATAACATTCATTTTCTATCTCTTTGCATAAAGTACAAGCCATTTATTCTACATATTCTACAAAACTATAGTTTTGTAAGTTTTTTCCCACTGTATAACATGGCCTGCCATCTTACCAAGTATCTAACAACAATTTCATGCTGCCAGACCGGCTGTTAATACCACATAATTTGGAATGTGTTGTTATTGCTATAGCAACATCTTGCTCCTGGAACCAATATTTGTATTGACCAAACATTTAAGACAAATAACAGTAAACTTACACAAAATCTTCCAGAGAATGAAAAAAGTGGGAATTACTTCCAGGTCTTTTTATGACATGAGCATAACCTTGACAACAAAACTCAACAAGGGCCTTGAAAGAGAAATATTATAAGTCTATTATCACAAACACAGATGCAAAAATCGTAACCAAAATCTTAGAACACCAACCCCAGAACATATAAAAGATAACATATCCCCACCAAGTAGGATTTATTCTTGGAATGTCAGTTTGGTTTGATATTACAGATTCAATGCACTTCTCATCCTTCACAAAACAAAGGAGAGAAATGATATAATAATCTGAATAGATATGAAAAGTGCATTTAATAAGCTTCAACATCCATTCCTAACAATAACAACAAAAGCTTAGCAAACTAGAACTTGAAGGCAACTTAGTGATCCAAATAAGGACATATTATAAGAAACAGCAGACTTAAGAGTGAAATGCTGAAGCCTTCCTTTTGATTGCTACTGCCACCTTTATTTAGCATTATCCTGGACATTCTCTCCAATGTAATAAAGCAAGAAAATAACATGCATAATAATTTAAACAGAAAAATAAAGGTCATCATTACTTATAAATGGCATAACTGTATGTAGAAAATACCAAAGAATCCACAGATAAAATATCAGATTTAATGCATAAGCTTAGTAAAGTTGCTGTGCATAAGGGCAACATTTAAAAATCTGTATTTCTGTATATTAACAACAAACCCCTTTAAATAACAGTATATCATTTGTAGTGATTTTTAAAAATCCAATTTAAGTTCAGTGAGGGACAAATACTTCACATAGCATACTAAAAATTCTATCAAGAGAAATTTCTGAAAATCTAAATAAGAGGATACATACATATAGGTGTTGGTTCTACAAAATTAATCTATTAATTTATATGATCTCAGTCAAAACCAGCAGGTAGTATGTGTGCGAGTGTGTGTGTGTGTGTGTGTGTGTGTGTGTGTGTGTGTTTGACAGACTCATTACGAAACGTGTATGGAAATGCAATGTATCAAGAATAGCAAAGACAACTTCAAAAAGAACAAAGAAGGGGTGACGGGGTGGCTCAGTCAGTTGAGTATTTGACTCTTGATTTAAGTGCAGGTCATGATTGCTGGGTCAGGGGATCAAGCCTTACATTGGGCTCTGCATTGAGTATGGACTCTGATTAAGATTCTCTTTATCTTTTCCTCTCTCTCTCTCCCTCTGCCCCCTTCCCTGCTTACATGCCTGAGAGAGAGAGAGAGAGAGAAATTTTTTTTAAAAAGAGAAAAGTGGTAAGACTCACCCTACGATGTTAGGACTTAGTTATGATAAAGCTGCTCTGCATAACTGCATGAGATATTGGCAGAAGAAGAGACAAACCAATAGAAACAGACCCACATTAGGGGTGCCTGGGTGGCTCAGTTGGTTAAGTGTTCAACTTCAGCTCGGGTCATGATCTTGCAGTTTGTGGGTTTGAGCCCCGCATCGGGTTCTGTGCTGGCAGCTCAGAGCCTGGAGCCTGTTTCAGATTCTGTGTCTCCCCCTCTCTCTGCCTCTCCCCTGCTCATGTTCTGTCTCAAAAATAAATAAACTATTAAAAATTTTTTTTAAAAAGAAAGAAACAGACCCACATATACATGGCCACTTGATATATGACAGAGGTGGCATGCAGAGCAGTGGAGAAAGGAAGATTCTAGTGAGCAACAGGTGGAGCAAAACAACTATCCATTTGGGCCACGCTGACCCCAGAATCATGAGAAATAATAAACAGTTATTGTGTTAAGCCCCTAAGTTTTAAGGTGGTTTATTATTCATCAATAACAACCGATACAAAACTTGGTACCTGGAAGTACAGTGTGGCCATAACATAACTGAGGCCGTATGGCATTGACTTTAGGAACAGGAGGCAGGTGGAAAGTAGATGGGTAGTGAGCAGACTTTCAGTGGAAGCTAGGAGAACAGCGGAGCTGCTATGGATGGCTAGACAGCCAGTGACTGTGTTATATGCAGTGGAACGTTTAGTAACAGTTGCCTGAGTTGGTATGGACAACACAAAATGTACCAAGAAATACACAGATCTGACTAAAGACATTCTAAGTAGGATGTAGAAAAGGCTAATTGACCTTTTTAGCTGTATATCATGCAATCAGAGAGACATGAAATGATCTGAAAGATCTATTTAGTTTTTGAGTAGAATTTTGTGGAAATAAAGAACATCTAGCACAGTATCTTTGGCTAGAAAAAAGTCTCAAAATAGTAAAGGTCTCATTTCAAAGACTTCCTTTAGAAGGCCTTTGAAAGGTTTGAGATGGTACTGACCCTCTCATTTAGAAAATAAAAGAGTTGCCGGGCACCCAGTTGGCTCAGTTGGTTGAGCATCTGACTCTTGATTTCAGCTCAGGTCATGATCTTGTGGTTCATGAGTTTGAGCCCCGCTGTCAGCACAGAGTCTACTTGGGATTCTCTCTCTCTCTCTCTCTCTCTCTCTCTCTCTGCCTCTTTTTCTCTCTCAANTGTCAGCACAGAGTCTACTTGGGATTCTCTCTCTCTCTCCTCTCTGCCTCTTTCTCTCTCTCAAAATAAATAAATTTTCAAAAAGTTATAAAAAGAAAAATAATGAGTTCCTAAGAATCTTAAAGCCTGCACCTTGAATCACAGCACAAGGTAGAGAGGGGCCTATCTTAAAGAGATTTGTGGAAATAGTCTTGTATTAAAATAGATTATAAATCAGATTATAATTAGGTACAGAGAAAGAAGACTGTTCTGGTGAAAGCATGACCAGATGGAAAGAAAAGGGACCAAGAAACTTTGCAATGGTCTCTCGCACACCAACTTGCTATAGGCAGGAAGCAGGCTGAGAAAGCTAGGAAGCTAGGCAACCACAAGGACTAATCCTTTCTTATTGAAAAGGATGGAGGAGTCAGAAGGTGGAGCCAGGAAGCAGGAGTGCAGGGCCAAGAGAAGCTGCAGACAATGGAAGAGGGGACTACTCCCAAGAAGGAGACCTGGACTGTAGTCAAGGAACAATCCGTGCAACTGGCCTGGCTAAATTTCAGAATTGCTAGGTACCAGCAACTGCCCCAGGCCCTGTGTTTCCTGCCTTTATGAACAGGAAATGCTACCCTTCTTGTGTGTCACCAGTGCAAGGCGGGGGTCTGGGAGAAAGCCCAGTTCACAGGTCTCCAGATCAAGGGAAGCTACAGATAAGGAGCCTCATTTGCAATTGGCCTTGATACAGACCACAGGAGATGGGACTTCAAGCCTCATACCATAAACGGCTGAGACTTTGGGGGTCTTGCGATGGAGTAAACGTATCCTGAATGCAAAAGGCATGTGACTTGTGGCCAAAGAGCTCGATGTGGTATATTGTCTGTGCCTATGGCCAGGAAACACTGCTCCCATCCTTGCGTATGTGTATCAGCTTTTCCATCAAGAGGTAGTCTTGGGGTGCCTGGGTGGCTCAGTTGGTTGAGCGTCCCGCTTCGTCTCAGGTCATGATCTCACGGTTCGTGGGTTCGAGCCCCACGTCGGGGTCTGTGCTAACAGCTAGCTCAGAGCCTGGAGCCTGCTTCGGATTCTGTGTCTTCCTCTCTCTGACCTTCTCCTGCTCACGCTGGCTCTCCCTCTCACTCAGGAACAAATAAAACGTAAAAAAAAAAAAAAAAAAGAGGTAGTGTCTCTTGCCTGCCCCCTCTTTGAATCTGCACTAGCACTGTCTTGTCGTAACTAACGGATGCTGATAAAGTGAAGATGTGTGGCTTCTGGGCCTAGGCCTTAAGAAGATTTGCAGTTTCTCATCTGGTCCACTTGGGCTCTAGCTGCCATATAAACAAGCCCAAGGTAGATGACAGGACGATGAGAGAGACCATATGGAGAGACAGAGGCGAGCCAGCCCAAAGCCATTCCAGCCACCCTAGTCAAAGCACCAGATGTGTGAACGAAGCATTCTCAGGTATTCTGCCCCCACGGAGCTCCCAAGTGAATACAACCATATGAATGACCCCAAACTATAACAGGCAGAAGAACCACCCAGGTGAGGCCAGCAAACCCACCGAGTCATGAAAAGCAATGATTTCTGTTTCAAGCTACCTAGAATCTGAGACTGTTTGTTATCCAGCACAGACTGACAGAGCCATATGCTGGTGAGCATCCAGAATCATCACCTACAGCTGGTGAACATGCAGACTGGTATATGTACTTTGCAAAAACAGTTTGGCATTATTTCCTAACGCTGAACATGTGCATACAATTGACTCAACAGAAAAACATGAACATGTGGACCAAATATATCCACAAGCACACTCCCGGCTACATCAGATAGCTCCAAACTGGAGAGAGTACAACCGTTCACCAGCAGTCAAATGGATAAATATATTGTCATGTATCCATGTGCTAGAATGCTATGTATCAATGAACGGTCTGCTACTACATGCAACAATATGTGTGAAGCATTCACATAAGGCATTAAACAAAAGAAGCTGGAAACGACATACCACATTTTGTACGGTTTGATTCATACAAAGTTCTACACTACAGTGTTGGAAGTTAAGATGGCAGTGACCTTTGGGTAGGATAGAGTAGGTATGACTGGGGGGGACATAAGAGGTGCCTCTGGGGGCTGGTCCTGATCTAGCAGTGGGGACCCAGTGGGGTTCGCTTTACAATTCACTGAGTTCCATACTTATGATTTGCATATTTTTCTACATCTTCTATTTCTTTTTTTTTTTTATTTACTTTGAGAGAGAGTGCATGAGAGAGTGGGAGAGGGCCAGTTTATTTATTTTGAGAGAGAGGGAGAGAGAGAGAGAGAGAGAGAGAGAGAGAGAATCCCAAGCAGACTCTGTGCTGTCAGCACAGAGCCCCATGTGGGGCTTGAACTCACCAACTGTGAGATCATGACCTGACCCAAAATCAAGAGATGAATGCTTAACGAACTGAGCCACCCAGGTGTCCCTACATCTTCTATTTTGATCAAGAAGTTTGAAAAAGAGATCACTTATAAAATACCAAACACTATTAAGTATCGAGAAAAAAAAGTGCAAACTTTATGAAGACAATTATAAAATTTTATTGAACATTTTAAAGAACCTAAATAGAGAGAGGTGTTTTATTCATGAATTAGAGAATTCAGAATGAAGAGATTACTTTTCTCAAATGGATTCACCAATTCAATACAATCTCAATTTTAAAAAATCCTAAGAGATACTGTGGTATGTGTGTGTAACTTAAAAAGCTGATTCTAAGATATTCATGGAGGTTTAAAGGGCCAAAAATAGTCAAGTCAGTCTGGCAGAACCCGGGAGGGAAATATGTTTCTAGATAGAAAGACTCACTGTAAAGCTGGAGTAATAACGTCACATGGCATTAGTATGGAGACAAATCTCTAAGCCCAGGGAACAGGAGACGAAGTCCAAAATAGACTCCTGTATACATGGGTACTTGTTAGATGATACATCAAAAAAGAAGAGATGGATTTTTCCATTTATAGAAACCAGAGCATCTGTTTAAAAGAAAGAGAGAAGAAATTGGACCCCTTTCCCACACTATACACATCCACACACACATCAACTATCTGAAGGCTTTCTATATATAAAATCAATTACACATGGTTTGTGATTCCCCAGAAGACAAAATTAAGAACTATGTATGAGGTCAGAGAGACAGATTTTGGATCAATCTAAGTGGGAAAACAACCACTTCAGCAGCTTTCAGCTGTCTCAGGAAGTTATGTCCATTACTGGAGACATTTAAAAAAAAATTGGATGACCACTTGTCGGTGAAATTCTAGCTGGGATTCCAGCATCAGAAAATGTCTCAGTTTCTAAGCAACATGCTGTTGCTATAAATTCCAAGAAGAGAGAGAACAATGGGTCCAGGCATAGCTGAAGAAAGTTTATGGGAGAACCAGAAGATTTTGAGAGTAAGACAAAACATTCGCAAGTCCTCTATTCTTACCACAGCTGAGAAATGGAAGCATGTTTTAAAAGTGAATATATTGGAAAGGCATGTACCATATTAGGAACAATTTTAGAAACATTATAAAGAGTAACATGACAACACTGAATCTGGATCCCTGCTCTGACCTCCTTTACCCCAATTAAAGCTTTGCAAGTAATTTAGTCTCTGAGCCTCAGTTTCCTCATGCGTAAAGCAAAGCAATGCTGCACTTGGCAGACTACAGTATAATAATGTGTTGTTCAGATAAAAACCTCATGGCAATGTGGGAAATTAAATACCTCCTACTGAATCAACATTAAATCAAAACAAATCCTTAGTTTCCTAAGACACCCAGCTGTTGTTATGTGAAATGCCTCCAAGAGCCAACATAAGGAGATTTTATTTAGCAAGTTCTTAAAATTGTTATTATCCTCTGTGTTAAGGGATTACTGAGTTATATAATAAGCAGAACATTGCAGAAAGAATAGTCACTATCTCTGCTGGTGGACTTAAATATGTGAGTACAGTATATCATATATAGAGATAAGAATACAAATAGGGGCTCAGTCAGTTGGACGGCCAACTTCAGCTCAGGTCATGATCTCATAGCTTGTGGGTTTGAGCTCCGCGTCAGGCTCTGTGCTGACAGCTCGGAGCCTGGAGCCTGCTTTGGATTCTGTGTCTCCTGCTCTCTCTCTGTAACTCCCCCGCTCACACTCTATCTCTCTCTCAAAAAATAAAAAATAAACACTGAAAAAAAAGAAAGAATACAAAGAGAGTTAGAGATAGAGATATAAATTTCCATGGGATTATTTACATTCTTTTAAGATGTCATTTTTGCTGATTATTCAACCCAGGGAGAAATGGCATGCTGGCACTACTTCTTTAAATTGAATGATTTCTTTTCATATTCCCATATTTTATATTTTTCCAAATAGTAGCTTCATATGATATTAATAGGCATTTCCCAGAAAAACAGAATCTGTGGTTAAAGATGCTTGGGAAATGAGTGAGCACAATTAAACAAGTTTCTTTTTTATAAGATGTTTTGGAAACTTTAATATGATGATGCTCATTGTGAATCTCCAAGAGGAGAAAATAATATGCAGCATTTTTCTTGTTCATTGTTATAGGAACCTATCATAGTGTATATTGGTTATGTGATGTGGTTATCGTGGTGGTCATCTAATGCTGCGTAACAAAGAGTCCCAAAACTTAGTGGCCTAAAACAAGCATTTATTATCTCACAGTTTCTGTGTCAGGAGTCAAGGCATGGTTTAACTGGGTCCTTTGACTCAGGGTCTCTCACAAGCAAGTTTCAGTTGGGGCTATAGTCATCCAAAAGCTCAATTAGGGAAGGATCCACTTCTAGACTCATGTAAGCCTTTGTTGGCAAGATTCAGTTCCCACAGACTACAGGAACAGGGACTCAGTTCCTGGCAGGCTGTTAGCTGGGTGCTTCCCTTCCATGTGAGCTTCCCAGCTTGTTAGCTTACCAAATGACAGTTGGTTTCCACAAACTAAACAAGCAAAAAGGGCAAGACAGGGCAGGCAAGGTGGAAGTTGGAGTCTTTGTGTAACTGAATCCCAGAAGCAATACACCATCCCTTTTTGATTAGTCAGAACAGAGGTCAGCAAATGTGGTCAGCAGCCCATATTCAGTCTGCCTACCACTTTTGTAAATAGTTTTACTGAAGTCTAGCTAATCACATTTACATATTGTCTATGGTTGCTTTTATACTGTAACAGGAAGAATTGGGCAATTGAGAGAGAGACCATATAGCCCACAAAGCCAAGAACATTTACTACCTGGCCCTTTACATAAAAAGTTTGGCAACCCCTGCATTGCAAACAAGTCTAGCCCACGCTCAAGGGGAGGGGATTCACAAGGGCATCATTGTCAGGAAGCTGGGGCCATTGGGAGCCATTTTAGAAGCTGCCTACACTTAGCACCTGCACCAAAGAGGCACTTGGCCAGTACTTGCTGAATGAGTAAAGGAACAATTGTTCGCATCTACTAATTTTCCAAATTCAAAGGCTGAAAAGCAAGTTCCTAGCTAAGAAAAAGCCAAATTCCTTCACTGATTATGAGGATTTGACACCTGTGTCAAAACTGTGACAATTTATCAGCTTATGTGGATCTTATTAGTAATTCCCATCATTATATTAAGTGAGTTAGATGGTAAAATAAGCTTAGAATTGAATTAATATGTACATCTGACAGATTATTCTTTCACAGCATCAGCAAGTTGGGAGAAAGGGAAGTATTTTAGGGTAGTCATTTGGAATGAGAATTCTGGGGCAAGAATACTTCTTGTGAATTACGTTTACAATATGGCAGTTGCCAATATTTCTAATACCACGAGAGACTCAAAACCTATGTATGCAAAACCAAATTCTCATCCATTTTTCATCTTTTCTCTGTGTCCTTTCTCCACGGACCAAAATACTGTCCCATGAAGTTCTTCTTTGATCATTTAGGATTTCTCTTTTTCCTCTTTTTCTTACACAAAGTAGCATGTCACTCCTGGGAAAGTAAAGGTCCAGCCACTCAGTGCCTTGTTCATAGCCCAGTTTTCCACTGAATTGAGGGCCCAATGTGGGTGACACCAACTAGGGACTTCTTTCTTTGAAAAAAAAATTTTTTTTAATGTTTTATTTATTCCCCAGAGAGAGAAAGAGAGAGAGACAGTGTGAGCAGGGGAGGGTCAGAGAGAGAGGGAGGNTAGCTTGTTAGCTTACCAAATGACAGTTGGTTTCCACCAACTAAACAAGCAAAAAGGGCAAGACAGGGCAGGCAAGGTGCAAGTTGGAGTCTTTGTGTAACTGAATCCCAGAAGCAATACACCATCCCTTTTTGATTAGTCAGAACAGAGGTCAGCAAATGTGGTCAGCAGCCCATATTCAGTCTGCCTACCACTTTTGTAANAGAGCTCGAACCCATGAACCGCAAGATCATGACCTGAGCTGAAGTCGGACGCTTAACCGACTGAGCCACCCAGGCGCCCTTAGGGACCTCTTCCTAACATTACCTTGCAAAACAAGGGCTATAAATGTTTCTGAACATTCTGAGAATGAAATGGGAGACCCCAACCTGTGGCTCTTCTCATTTATAACTAGATCCAATATACATATTGTTACAAAATCAAAGTGGGGAGGGAGCCAGGTAATAAATGGTATACTTATCTTAATTGTTGTTTGAGTGGCTATTCTGAAAGACACTGTGCTAGTAAATCTCTTTCCCACACACTAGCTCCTTCTCACATTCACTCTGCGAGTTAGATTCCAGAGGAGAAAAGTAGGGTAAAGAAAATCCTCCAGGGTCATACAGGGAATAGCTGATTATTGTGTTTAAAAGTCATACTGGATTTTCCCTAAAGAGTGAGTGTAATAAATTGGATCTGTGGCTGCTATGGGTTAACTTGGAAATACAATTTCTCTTTCATGGCTGACAATACTTTACAACTGGCATATTGATGAGGGACTCAACAACTGATATACTACCACCTCTATGCTTAGAAAAGAAAAAAAAAAAAAGAAGTGGGGTGGTGGGTGAGGTGGGGAGGAGCCTATCATGTGACAGCCAAAACCAGATTAGGGGTTGAGATGGCTAGGGAATTGCCAGTCCATACGGAGTTAAATTACCACCAGGATAGCACAGAACCATGTTGTCTTTACGTTTCCACAGTCTTACACAGTTGGAGAAAATTCGCCTGGTCTGCCTCCACTGTAGTACACAAAATGACTTGGAGTGAAAATTGGAAACAAAACACTGTTCTCTGCCACAGAGGTACCTACATTTGAGTTCTTTTATGATTCACACATGCAAGTTGTACAAGGCTCCATTTATTATCTGAAATTTAAGCATGATCTATTTTTTCAACATTTCAGGGGCTACTGCAGAGTCACCTAAACTTTTAAAATATGTACTTGGCATTACTTCGAGAAACTTTTAGATTCTATGCATTGAAAACAAAAATCTATAGAAAGTCTTCCTCCTGCAGCATGAAGAAGGAATAAAGTACTAGTCGTGGGGAAGAAATCCCAATTTAATCCCTTAAATACGCCTCTAAAGAGTTATCTGGTTTTAAAGATTGTAAAAAAGGGCCAGGGTACAAGGACAATGTGGGTGATTATGAAAAACAGAAGTGAAAGATTTTTCCAGTTAAATGTATTCAGGGCATGTAAAAACATGACTTTATTTTGTACATAAACTGGTATATTATTTTTATTAAATGCACAAACAAGTAACGGATAATGAAAGCGACAGCATGTTTTGAGGAAATCCGCACTACTGATGGCACGGAAGGTGAAAGGAAAAGCCCTATTTGTGAGCCCAAACTGGACATCATCAAATGTTGGATTGGCTCGCTGATAAGGAAGTTTAAACCTATAAAATTAAAGTTGAAACAAGAAGCAATTGCACTAAACCCATTCGGGAGAAATAACCAGTTATGGCTGTTCTGAACTTTCAAGTTCCTAATCCCCACCTTCTCCTACTGAAATAAGCTTTAGAGCATGATTTTTGAGGCTCCCAAGGGGCACACCTGTCAAGAAAGGCACAAAAACAAATGCCCGGGTTTTGCTGAACTTCGATACAAATGATGTCAGGATATTCTGTTCTGATACTATGGCAAAAGTTATTAATTAAAAAGCGCTGCACTGAAGACTTTTAAAAAGGAAAAAAAACAAACAAACCCTGGTAGTATCATGTCTTTAATTATTTGTCCCGTTCATCAAATCTTAGCATATTAACTCCTAGAGCGACACATTTCGAACCAGGACCTATACTGGCACAGTCTATTTCGCCGTCACTGCCCCACGCTCCCACGACTGACTCTACGGTAGGAAAGAGGGTGTGAACTGGAAGGAGAAGAGGAGTTGGTGTGAACCAGTCTGGGGTCGGTTGAAAAACCAGTGTTTTCCAAAGTGCTCAATAACTTAACTTCGTTTCTACCCCAAATGAATGCTCTGGAGGAGGTTAAGTTTCCTTGGCGCCGCCCGACTCAAACCCACGCACAGATCGCTTTTGCTTCTCCCCAGAGCCACTGCGGGTTTTGTGGAAAAGCGTGGGGCTGCTGCGGTTCTCAAGGTCATGGGTGGGGGAGGGGCGGTGCCCGCCTCCGCGCGGCTAAAGGTCTTCCGGAGATCGCGCAGGGAAGCTAAACCGCCCGGGCGCAGTGCCCGTGGGGTCCCAAGCAGAAGATGCGCGGCCCAGAAGCCAAGGGCTTTACCTCCCGGACGTGGCCGAGGGACCCGGCCCGCAGCGGCTGCCTCCTCTCTGGACCGCGGAGTGAAAAGCAGGGGCTGGAGCCAGCGGCTGCGGCGGGAGGCGGGGNCCCCGGGGAGCCAGAGGTGGGATCCCCCCACCCCCGACGGTTTATAGCGGAGGGGCGGACGCCAGGCTGAGGGACCCCAACCGAAAGAAGATGGGACCCTGAAGCCAGCGTTAGCTTGGTCGCAAAGAAAGCCAGCAATTTTAAGGCCGTGCGATGGGAAAGGTGGGGTTTATTTTCAGCACATCCTCTGAATATTTTAATACTTCTTGTCAATTTTAGCGTTATACAGGAGGTACCAAAACCGAAGCAAGCACGTTTAAGGGATCTGGAAGTAACACAAAATATGATAAATGGTTTGCTCTGGTAGTATTTTTTAAAAAATCATCAGTAATTAAAATTTGTCTACGAGGAATACAGCATAAATAGTAATTTTTATTCTAATACAGTTTTATTCTAATCCAGGCATCTCAAATTTTTCCTGTTGCCTTTAACATATGTTTAAATTGTGTGAGAGGGTACAAATTAGATGAGCCGAAATGTTATTACCTGAGACCCACATGGAGTCCCTTAACACAAAGGACAAAGGAACCAAATGAATAAACAAGGTCAATCTGATGCTCTGTCTGTAACCCACAGGAAACAGCTTTTGCTGTACTTTATCTCAGGACCCATCCAAGAAAAACATGTCCCATGGCAAAATTTCCTTTTTGCTTTGTCAGACCCTAAAATGCTATTTCCCCACCCTGGAATCCCTAGTCTCTCAACCCAACTGAAAAGTTTGAAACATTGTATTTAATATTCTAATGTTCTCATTTTTAAAACCAACATCAAAAAAGAGCAATTAGGTAAGTTGATCAAAAATCTTTGAACTCAGAATGCCAAACATTACTAAGATTGAGATTTGTTTGCATCATTCAGTGGGTTTCACTCTCCTATCCCCAATTAGGTGCTTGTTTCTCTGTCCTGGAAATGAGGAAGAAGTATGGGCGTCTTCTAAAACGTGAAGCCCACCAAGCTCCCATTGAATAAACGAAATGTGGCCTGTCCACACAATGGAATGTGATCGGGTCATGAAAATGAACGCAGTAGTGAAACATGCCACAACATGGATGCACCCTAAAACCTAAAAGATATTACGCTAAGCTAGTCATAAAAGACCATGTAGGATTCCATTTCTATAAGATGTCCAGAATAGGCAAGTTCACAGACAGGAAGTAGATCAGTGGTTGCCCATGGCAGGAGGTTTGGGAGACAGGGAGTTAACTGCCAGTGGCTTTCTCTGTGGGTGAAAATGATCTAGTGTGTGCAGACAGGTGCACAACTGTGACTCCACTAAAACCACGGAGTTGTACACCTTGAAAAGGGTCGATTTTATTGGTGTAGGAGTTATTCTATCAATAAAGCTGTGTACAATGAGCAATTAAAACTAAATGTTTGCAGTATGTTATTGGGTAACCAGCTGTGATATGCACCCTAAACAGACTTTTTAACTTTCTCCTCATGACCCCTATGAATTGGGGTAATATCATTAGTAATCTCATTTTCCAGATTGAAAACAAAACTTAAACCCAAAGAAACTGAGTACAGGTGCGTGAATACAAAGCTAAGGGGAAGAATGGGGATTCAGACCAAGGTCTAACTTTATAACGTCCATGCTCTTTTCATGACTGACACCAATATGGAAATGTGCACAAGGTGCAAAATCTGGAAGAGAATTACATAACCTCAAATTTTATTTAGTATTTTAAAAAAAATTTTTAATGTTTATTTCTGAGAGACAGAGAGAGACAGAGCATGAGCAGGGGAGGGGGCTGAGAGAGAGGGAGACACAGAATCCGAGGCAGACTCCAGGCGCTGAGCTGTCAGCACAGAGCCTCACACGGGGCTCGAACCCACAAGCTGTGAGATCATGACCTGAGTCGAAGTCAGTCGCTTAACCGACTGAACCACCCAGGTGCCCCATAACCTTGAATTTTATGAACACAGTTTACTTTGGAGGATTGAACCCTTGTATTCCCAGACTGGAGACTACAGGATTCTTCAAAATAAAGCAATAACAGCTAATTTAAAACAATCACTTTATTAAAAATAGCAATTTTCACAAATCCTCATTTAACATTTCGTTGGCACTGGCCCTTGGAAAACACACCAGTGTGTGTACTGATTGTCTAACGTAAACTGAAGCGGGGCTGCCCCCAAAAGCCTGTGCATTTTCAACTTCTAATCAACATGGGAATGAGTAAGTCTGGTGAGCTCATAAAGGATGAACCCTCAGCCCTCCTAATAACATTTTGCACAAAGCGTTTCAAGTACGACCCCCGTAAGGCAACAATAGAAAGCATAGCAGCACAACTTCTGCGTCCCAGTTCCTGATTGAGCCTTCACCCAGGCCTAGGCTCCAGTTATGGTGAACGACAGCAAGGCAACTTTACTAAAAGCAGTAGTGAGGACAATCATTGCACTGGTACTTTGATTATTTTATTCGTTGTTGTGGAAGATGATTCTGCTACTGGATTCAGCTGGAAAGTTAGAAAACGCTGCTTTTCTTCCAAGCACGAGAAAGCAACTGTATGTGGTTTTAGCTGGTCGACGTATTCGGGATGTCTTGTGCATCTGCCAGATGTAGTTTTTGTCTGAATTCGTCAGTTAAGATTTTCACTTTATAATCAGTACTTCTTTTCAATTTTGGGGAATTACACCCAGGAGGTGAGAGAGAGGTATTAAAATAAAGGGGAGATGTTCAAAGGGAAGTGTCTGTGCCACTATGAGAAACCTGGATGTGAGAAGACAATTTTTAAATGTAATGAAGTAATTATACTATATCCAGAATTTAAAAGACTTACAAAAAGTCACTAAATCAAGACTATGTTCCAAGTTCTAACAGAGCACAGAATTATTTTAATGCGGCAAGAATCATTTTCATAGTAAGGAACTGATGAGAGGCAAATATAAAAACTTACTGGGTTAAAAAAAATCATTTGAGAGAACACCACCACTTTATCATCCTTGGGAAAACAATTTCTTTGTAAAAATCGAAAATGAAATCATCATAGCTCTAAAACTTTCCCTATAATCCTGAATCATTTTTCAAGAAGATTAGAAATCAGATGGATCTAACCCTTTCTTATCATTATTGCCTTTCATCTTTCTTTCATTCATCCATATCAACCACCTACTACCTGTATCTTCAAGAGCCAATTCAAACATTGCTATGGATACACGGGGAATAGTTAAGTGCTAGCAATATGCATATGGCAGAGGCTACAAAAATATATAAACATGAGTATTACCATCAAAGCCATTCCCATCTGTTGGAAGTCTGAGATTTAACACATAGAAAAATCAACAGATAATGAAATAAGGCAGAATGCTAGTTTGAAGTACAAATAAAATGCTTTATGAGAGTGGTCAGCTTCGGTGTTACTTGAGAAGAGAAAGAGGGGAGGCCAGAGCAACTCTAGGTAGAAAGCACAACCTGAACAAAGGTATTATGGTGAGCATGAACATGACGTGTTCTTAGACATCCAGAGAACCAGCTTGGTGGGAATGAAAAATATAACAGGAGGAGCGCCTGGGTGGCTCAGTCGGTTAAGCATCTGACGTCGGCTCAGGTCATGATCTCATGGTTTGTGGGTTCGAGTCCTGCATCAGGCTCTGTGCTTACAGCTCAGAGCCTGGAGCCTGCTTCAGATTCTGTGTCTCCCTCTCTCTCTGACCCTCCCCCACTCATGCTCTGTTTCTGTCTCAAAAATAAAACATAAAAAAAATAAAAAAGGAAAAATATAACAGGATATGTGGGTTGTGATTATATTATTGAGAGCTGTTAAAAAGTCTAACATGGTAAAAAACTTGGTCTGAAATAGGAATGGCAAGAGGAGAGTGATGCTTTTAAGACTAATTTAGTGGCATTGTCTCAAGTTTACAGCAGCACTGTCCAAAAGAAATATAATGCTAGCCCCACATATAATTTTTAAAATATATTTTATTTACACTAATAAATAGAAACTATCATTTCAGCATGTAATCATTATAAAAATATTGAGACACTTTACATTATTTTTTTCATACTAGATCTTTGCATTCAGGCATACTGATTATTCCTCTAGCACATTTCAGTCCATTTTTTTTAGCTGCATTTTGTGTGCTCAGCAGCTACATGGCTTGTGGCTGCCATATTGGACAGTGCATTTCCAGAGGTGGAATAGAAATTTCAAAGGTAATGGAATAACGTGATGAGGGTAGGGAATGAAGAAAGAATAAAAGGCAGAACTGATGATACCTGACAACTAAATGTAATTAAAAAGTGGCAAAGCATTTCATGTCCATGTCCAGGCTCAATGGCAGATAGTGCCGTGACTAAGTAGCAATGTCTGGTATAATCATAGGAGGGATTTAAATAATCTTTGGAGACTGAAAATAACAGGCAACTGATGACAGAGAAGGAAATTAGGAGGAAAGTATAAGACATTTATTACAAATGAGGAAACTACATTTGCCTCAAGGCTACACACCTGCTTACCAAGATTTGAAACCAAACAATCCAGAGCCCATGGTCTTATATTCTATCATGTTGCCGTGTTTAACTGTGGTGGCTGAATCAGGCAAAGTGGTGAGATAAATAAGTCTAAATGTTTAACAAAGACTCAGTAAAGAGGATGGGAGATACTGATGTGTCACAAGCATAGAAAGAATACAAAGCACAGAATATGAAGCTCAAAATGAATATAAAGGAAAGAAAAAAAAAACAGGTACTAATATGAGAAGCCCCCTAGTTAACTCATATCTTATCCCCATGTTCAAGTCTTTCTTGGGAAGGATACGTTACATTAATGTTTCCCCACAGTTTATGTGGCTTCTCAAAAACCTTATTTTATTCATCTGTAAAATGGGAAGTATTAATATCACCTATTTATAAGGGTAGGACCAAATGAGAAAATGCAGGTGAAGTCCTTCATAAAACACTTGGCAGATAGTAAGTACTCAGTTAAGATTAACTATTAATTGTTATCACTGGATTTGCATACACCTATTTCTTCATTGTTACTGTATAATTTAGCAATTAGTAACAGTATCTGTTACAAAACAGTAATTTATACATATATATACATATAAATATAAACATATTCT
>NW_027532015.1:12721590-12805388 GCF_008692635.1 Crocuta crocuta
TATATATATATATATACAGTATATATATATAGTCTACAGTTTGGAAAATTTCATATACACATCACTATATGTAACAATTATCCCATATTACAGAGGGCCCTCTGAGATGTTAAACAATCTACCTAAGGTTAATTATCAAAATTATCAAAACCAAATTTCAAAAATTAAATGTCTTGACTCTACAACCAGTATCCTTTTTAGTATCTCATTATTTAGTTCAGAAGGTTGTCATACCTCTCAAATTATCTTATAGGCAGGATCATTTCTCATTGTTCTTCTGTATCTCCCATTGTGCCTAGGACTATGTCCAGAAATACAGTTTGAAAAGTTCCTGAAATAATTGCTCCAAATTGGGATGTCAAAACCTGAATATTTTACACATACCTTGGTGATTTCTTTTAAGCTATTTCTATAATATACTTTCTATATGCATCTAAAGTATTCTATGTAATGACAGGAAATTAAGTATGGCATATTATGTCTGCATATCCAACTGCTATTTAACTTAAGAATCTAAGATTCAAGATAATTTCTATGGCAACTAGCCTAATCCTCAATTCTCTTGATTGAGTTTTAAAAGTTTGTTTCAAAAATCCAAAAACAATAGAAAGCAAAGCAGAACAAATCAGAAACAAACAAAATTGTAACACACAAAACAACTACAAATTCCATTTGGGAACCAAAGGGGAAGAAAAAGGCCCCAGTAAATAATCGTACGTGTCTCTGTTCATTGACTGAGCTGTTCACCAGAAGTTATAATTTGTAAACTTTTCACTGTTGATATCAGGCAAAAGGATACATGGAAGAATTCAATTCTTCTAACTGTAACACAAAGAAACAAATTTAATTTTAATTTTTATAAGAAAAACATCTTAATTCGATGATTGTTTACACATTTTAAAAGAAACTGTTTTTCATTTAAGCTTTCTCTAAATGAAAAAGTGAAATGCTGAAAAAACTTTCCAAAAAATTTCCAGCTTGGGAACTTCACTTATGAAAAATAATTTTAAAGTAGCTTTAGCATTTATTAAACACAAATATGAGAAGAGAATTAAACCAGAAAATGGAAACTGGACTTTTATAAGGATTCTTAAAACCACAAATAATTATAATCATCTCTAATAGTTTAAAAAAAAGTTGCCATTTTAATGATCAAAATATTAAAAAAATTTTTTTTTAATCTTTATTTTTGAGAGAGAGAGAGAGAGAATGAGCAGGGGAGGGGCAGAGAGAGATGGAGACAGAATCTGAAGCAGGGTCCAGGCTCTGAGCTGTCAGCACAGAGCCCAATGAGGGGCTCAAACCCACGAGCAGTGAGAGCATGACCTGAGCCAAATTCAGATGCTTAACAGACAGAGCTACCCAGGCGCCCCAATGATCAAAATCTTTAAAACCTTTGTGGATTACAAACAGATTTCACATATCCTTCAGTTTTTAGTATGTGGTAGAATTAATCACACCTATTTTACAGAGGGAAAAATCAAAATTACAGAAATGTTAACTAAAGTGACAAAGTTACACAGCTACAACTGAAATGCAAACCCCAGACTAAACAAAGGCTTTCTGGTTTCAAATTTCTCACCCTTCCACAGTCGCTTTCCTAAATGCACTGCAAATTAAGCTTCTATTTCTTTTTTTTTTTAATGTTTTATTTATTTCTAGGAGAGAGAGAGAGAGAGTGTGAGCAGGGGAGGGTCAGAGAGAGAGGGAGTCACAGACTGAAACAGGCTCCAGGCTCTGAGCTGGCAGTCAGCACAGAGCCCGACGCGGGGCTCGAACCCACGAACCGCGAGATTATGACCTAAGCGAAAGTCGGACGCTTAACCGACTAAGCCACCCAGGCGCCCCTTAAGCTTCTATTTCTTAAGAGGACCTGGTAAAAGGACATATTTGCAAGACTAAAGGACTAGATGTGAAATCAAACACATAGGCTTGAAACTTTAAAAGTATGGGCATACAACTTCTCTCACATTTACTTATTCAAAGGATAAAGAAAAGCCACTGAAATTCATCCTCTTTTGTCATTAGTGAATATGGAAACTATTCCGAAACTGAAGTACACTGAATTCGATTTTTCTTTTTTTTTCCTCCAAAAAAGATATAAAGAGGCCAACGTAATTAACACCTCTCAGTATAAGAATCATACATAGTGTTACAGACAGAATTATGTCCTCCCAAAACTCATACATTTTAGTTCTAATCCCCAATACCTCAGAATGTGAGTGCATCTGGAGACAGGGTCTTACAAAGAGGTAAGAAGTCAAAATGAGGTCAACAGGGTGAGCCAGTCTGGCTTGTGTCTTCTTGTATAAGAGGAGGAAATTTGGACGTAGGCACCCACTCATAAAAGGAAAATGCCATGTAAAGATGAAGGTGGCCATCTACAAGCCAAGGAGAGAGTCCTCAGAAGAAACCGACCCTCCCGACACGTTGCTCACTCCCTCTGGGCCTCCAGAGCTGTGAGAAATAAATTCCAGGTGGACCCACTCTGTTATGGCGGCTTTAGCAAGCTAATAGAGCTAACAGAGCGAGGCACTAAATGACCTGAAACATATGTACTTATTTAAAAATAAGTAACCGCCACCTGAGTAAATAACACAAAATGTATTATCACGTCAGGACCTTCTATACATTAAGATCTTATCATATATGTACAGAAGTGAATTTTTCACTTCTAGATTTTCCAGCATTCTCAAAATATATGCTGAGATGTAAATGTGGCCATTTTCTTGAAATGTATTTCTCTAAGAAAGGGTAGGACACGACATGTATGGAACTTGAAAATACTACACTAAGTGAAAAGAACTCAGACACAAAAAGCCACATATTGTGTGATTCTCCTTATATGAAATATCCAGAATAGGCAAATCTGTACAGATAGAAAGTAGACTAGAGGTGTCTAAGGGAAGAAGAGGAGGGAGAATTGAGTGGTACAGGGTTTCTTCTTTGGGGGGGTTAAAAATGTTCCAGAATTAGACAGTGGGGATGTCTGCAAAAGGCTGTGAATAGGCTGAAAACCACTAAATGGTATGCTTTAACATGAGTAAAACAAGGACCTTTCTTTCAATAAAGAGTTTTGATTAAAGAAAGAATGAAGAAATATATAATATGTAAAATTCTTTTATATGAATATAATTTACATGTAATTCATTTTATATGAATATATAAAAGAATTACAGGCTATAAAAGAATTATACTCACATCAGACAGAAGCCTGTCCAGGTTGGAGTCACTGGCTGTTTTTCTCTTATCCTCAGGAAGTTCCTCTAACTCCCCGTAGAGCTCCAAATTCAAGCGAGCTAATTTCTCCTGCATTCCCCGAACGTGTTCCATCTGTTCAATGGAACATTCATTTCCTGGGGGAACATCCCAGAACATGAATAAAGATTAGGACAGTTCAAACTAACTGCCTTGAGGAAAAACTTGTAAATTCAAGGTACTCACAAGAACTTAGTTTTCTTTCTGTTGTAAATTACACTGTTAATGACTGCCTCTTTTCTGTGTATAATAAACAAATCGAATTTCTGACCAGGAAAAGAATAATCTGAGAAATGACTGTGAACACTAAGAGTATCAGATAGGGAAGATTTTCTTTAAAAAACAAAATCATCAGGCGCCTGGTCGGTGGAGCCTATGACTCTTGGTCTCGAGGTTGTTGAGTATGAGCCCCACAGTGGGTATGGAGATTGCTTGAAAATAAAATATTTAAAATATTTAAAATAACAAAACAAAACCAAACCCCCAAAGCCCAAATCATCTCTTAGGTAAAGAAAATTCTTTTTTAAATAGTAACATCATTTTTAGAAGCAATAGCATCATCTAATCATGTTCAGTCTGACAACTCCCATTTGAACTGAGTGGGTCCAATGTTTTATAATAATGAGTGAATGTGAAAATCCTATAAGAACTTCAACCATGGGTCATTTTGCCACCAATTATGTATGCCTCCTTTAAGAAATATAAATGAGGGGTGCCTGGGTGGCTCAGTCATTTAAGCATCTGACTCTTGATTTTGGCACCGGTCATGATCTCATGGTTTATGAGTTCAAGCTCTGCATCAGGCTCTGAACTGACAGTGCAGAGCCTGCTTGGGATTCTCTCCCTCCCCTTCTCTCTGTGTCCCTCCCACCTCCCTCAAAAATAAATAAGCTTAAAAAAAAGAAATATAAATGAAAATATTTATGAAACATGAAGAATGTTATGAAGCATGAGAAACACAATGCAATATTTTCCATTGTACGTGCTAATGTAAGTGCAAGGCAACTTAACTGCTGAAGGACAGTTATGTTATTTATAACAGTTATGTTATTTATTGAGTAGAGTTTTCCATGGTGGCATTACCTGCTCAGGGCAGCTAAAATATATACAGTACATGACATATTACATATTTTCATATAGTTTAAGTATAGCCTCTATAACCTCTTGATACCAAAATTTTTTTCTAAAAAAATCTTGGTTTTCTTAAAAGTATACTATATCTCAGTGAAAGTTGAAGTACATATCTTGAATCAATATGAATTTATGTAAGTTATACTATAATTTCCCTGGGCTAGATTTATGCCATTTTCATAGATTGACAACATTAAATTATCTTTACTACTACTAATTTTGAAGCTAGATATAGCTCTTTAAAAATCATCCTTTCTTCATAGAAACTACCTCATATTTCCTCTATTTTAATGATGTTTTCCAACAATTAGTAACCTGGAAGAGCAAGTGAAAGAAATACCTCAAGAGAGAAAGGCATGTGTGTGCGCGCGCACTCGTGTGTGTGTGTGTGTGTATGTGTGTGTGTATACTGGCTTACATATAAATTGTATCAATATATAACATAAATATATATAGAAAAAGAGAAAAGTGGGGAGGGGACAATATAGAGTAAAAATATAAAGTATAAATCACAAGGGATCCAGGTGATCTAATATGAGAACAAAAGAAGCTCCAAAAGGGTAAAAAGGAATAGACGGAGGAGAAATAAATTAACAACAGAAATAATGTTCCTTCAGATGAAAATGAGTTGCTAGGTATGAAGGGCTCACTGATTCCCAGGCAAAATCGATGAAAAAAACGTAAGGAAAAAAACTTTCAAACATCAAGACAGAAAAAAATAACCTATTAAGAAAAAATTCAACGGGCAATTGACCCCTTATCTACAATACTTCTAGGTAGCAAACTGACAAATAACAAGGAGAGCAACTTCAATCCAAGAATACAAGCCACATAAGAGTAGGGGCAGAAAGGGGGTTGGCAAGAAAGCAAAGAAGTGATCCAAAGATTAAACCTCAAGTCTGGGAGAGAAGAAGAGAGGAGAGGGGAAAGTAAAAGTATTCTAAAGATACCATCTTACTGGATCAAAGTAAGGCAAGGAGGTAGAAATATAATAAAATATCTCTGTGAAATAAATAATGTATTTTTAATGTCTTCTTTTCAAATAATAGTCTAACCAAGACTGGAAACCCAGAAACTATAAGAAAAGATAAAACAAATAAATAAAACATTAAAAAAATAATAAGAAAAGGGGCGCCTGGGTGGCTCAGTTGGTTAAGCTTCCGACTTTGTCTCAGGTCATGATCTCGCGGTTCATGGGTTCGAGCCCCGCGTCGGGCTCTGTGCTGACAGCCAGCTCAGAGCCTGGAGCCTGCTTCAGATTCTGTGTCTCCCTCTCTCTCTGACCCTCCCCTGCTCACACTGTCTCTCTCTCTCTCTCTCAGAAATAAATAAAACATTAAAAAAATTTTTTTAAAAAGATAAAACATATTTCAGTATTCAAAAATTAAAAACTTTTACAAGGCTAAATGTACCACAAAGTCCACAAACATACTAAATTTGGTAAAAACCAAAACTGAAAAAGCCAAAATACAGGGGTCAAAGGGTTAGTATCTATAATATACAAAGGGCTCTTAGCAACTGGCAATACCTCCATCAACAAAAGGATAAATAAGCAAACAGAAATTTGGGTAAAGATCTTGAAAAGAGCAATTCAACTTCTTAACATACACAAACTCAATAGTAATAAAAGAAATACCACCTCATACCAACAGTCAAAATCAAAAGGCTAGTCATACCTATTGCTGGTAGAGTTCAGAGAAAAGAGTTCTTTCATAAATTGTGGATGAAAACGAGAAGGACAATAGCTTTTTTGGGAAGGCAATCTGGATACCTTTATTAAAATCAGAATTACTGCTTTGACCCAATAATCCCACGTATGCGAATCCATCCCAAGGAAATAAAACCACTAATATACATATATATGTAAAGAGATATTCACTAGACCATTGTGTTTAGTGGCTCAAAAATGGACAAAAAGTAAATGCCCTTCAATAGAGAAATGGTTGAATAAACTAGGGTATATTCACAACTTGGAATATTATGTAGCCACTGAAAAAAAGAATGAATTAGAGGTGACTGGGTGATTTAGTTGATTAAGTGTCCAATTCTTAATCTCAGCTCAGGTTGTGAGTTCAGGCCCCACACTGGGCTCCACGCTGGGCACTAAGCCTACTTAATTAAAAAAAAAAAAAAGTTAAAGAAATAATGAATTAGGGGCTTCTGGGTGGCTCAGTCAGTTAAGCGTCTGACTTCGGCTCAGGTCACAATCTCATGGTTCGTGAGTTCAAGCCCCATGTCAGGCTCTGTGCTGTCAGAGCCTGTTTCACCTGGATCCTACTTCGGATTCTGTGTCTCCCTCTTTCTCTGCCCCTCCCCTGACTTCTCTCTCTCTCTAAAAAAAGAAAAAAAAAAGAATAAATTAGAGCTATACCAGGTGACCAAGTGAGATTTTCATTAGATATTCTTTAGTGAAGAAAGCAAGATAGAGACAAGTACATATAAGATACAATTTGTATTAAACAATGAAAACTAAACTCTTTGTGTATGCTTATATATATTTTTGTATTATAACCTAGAGAAAAATATGAAAAGATATACACCTCATTCTTACTGTGGTTATCTAATTGGGGTCAGGGGAGGTGGAGCCAAGAGAAGGTGTGGTCAGGGAGGGGATATGAGGAGATATCTTCCTATGAGGAGATCCCTTGTCACATCTATCAGAATGGCTAAAATTAACAACTCAGGAAATAACAGATGTTGGCAAGGATGCAGAGAAAGGGAAACTTTTGCATTGCTGGTGAGAATGCAAACTGGTGCAGCCACTCTGGAAATTAGTATGAAGGGTCCTCAAAAAATTAAAAATAGAACTACCCTATGACTCAGCAATTACACTACTACATATTTATCCAAAGGACAAATATGCTGCTTTGAAGGGCCACACGCACCCCGATGTTTGCAGCAGCACTGTCAACAGCTGCCAAAGTATGGAAAGAGCCCAAATGTGCACTGACCAACGAATGGATAATGAAGATGTGGTACATATATGCAATGGAATGTTACTCTGCAATCAAAAAGAATGAAATCTTGCCATCTGCAACAATGTGGATGGAACTAGAGTGTATTATGCTAAGTGAAATACGTCAGAGAAAGACAAATATATGATTGCACTCATGTGGAATTTAAGAAACAAAACAGATGATAGGGGAAATATTAGATTAAAAACAGAACAGGAGGCAAACCATAAGAGACTCTTAAATACAGAGAACAAACTGAAGGTTACTGGAGGGGTGTTGGGAGGTAGTGGACTAAATGAGTGATGGGCATTAAGGAGGGCACTTATTGGGATGAGCACTGAGCAATATATGTAGGGGATGAATCACTAAATTCTATTCCTGAAACCAATATTACACTGTATGTGAACTAGAATTCAAATAAATTAATTAAAAAAGAAAAAAAAGAAACCAAGGAATAAAGAGTGAGGGAGGAAAAGTTAGCACTTCAAAAAACCAGTATGTATGTCACTGACATTTATGCATTTGTGTGAGATTGTGTACATGTGCATTCAATAATTTTCAAATTGCTTTAAAAAATACAGGGATAGAATTTTATCAGAGAAGGGTTATAAGGTTAAGTTGCAAGCTGAATACAAAAACTCTTGACTATATACTCTGTGAACTCATATACAAAAATACCTACTTGGAGGGTTTTTTTTTTTTTTAATGTTTATTTTTGAGAGAGAGCGAGCGAGAGCGAGAGAGAGAGAGAAAGCATGAGTGAGGAAAGGGCAGAGAGAGGGAGACACAGAATCCGAACCAGGCTCCAGGCTCTGGGCTGTCAGCATAGAGCCCAACATGGGGCTTGAACCCATGAACCAGGCTGATCATAACCTGAGAGAAGTCAGATGCTCAACTGACTGAGCCACCCAGGCGTCCTACCTCCTTGGAGCTTTTAATGGAACAATCATTTAACTGTTCTTATATCTTCATGAAAGAACAAAAACACCAGATTCTTTTCAATTCAAAAGTCAGGGATGGTGGGCAAGAAATAAGTTTAGGCTTAAAAGGTAAAGAAAAATGATCTTGAGTCTTTCCCAAACTAAAACAGTAAGTCTAAAATATTTAACTGGGGGCACGTGGGTGGCTCAGTCACTTAAGTGGCTGACTTTGGTTCAGGTCATGATCTCATGGTTCATGGGTTCGAGCCCTAAGACAGGCTCTGTGCTGACAGCTCGGAGCCTGGAGCCTGCTTCCGATTCTGCGTCTCCTTTTCCCTCTGCCCTTTCCCCACTAATACTCTCTCTCTCTCTCTCTCAAAAATAAAGCATAAAAACATGCTTTTTAAAAATAAATAAATAAAATATTTAACGGATGAAGAATGTTCCTTTAATTTGTTACTTTCAGGATAGTTATTCCATAAAAGCAATTACACTTAACATTTCTACTAACCCTCCTTACAAAAATTTTTTCATGACATTTTAGACAAATTATAGTTCATGACAAATGAAATTGAGGATGATCACATTTTATGCTTCTGGATTCTTTTCTTTTTTTAATAAAAGAAAATGATATATTTTTTTAATGTTTTATTTATTTTTAGGAGAGAGAGAGAGACAGCGCAAGCAGGAGAGGGTCAGAGAGAGAGGGAGACACAGAATCCGAAGCAGTCTCCAGGCTCTGAGCAGGCAGTCAGCACAGAGCCCGACACGAGGCTCGAACCCACGAACCGCGAGATCATGACCCAAGCGAGTCAGACGCTTAACCGACTAAGCCACCCAGGCGCCCCAAGAAAATGATATTTTTAAAAGGAATGGCAACATAGGGGCACCTGGATGGCTCAGTCAATTGAGCATCTGACTCTTGATTTCAACTCAGGTCATGCTCTCATGGTTTATGGGATCAAGCCCTGCATTGGGCTCTGCGCTATTAGCAGCCTGCTTAGGATTCTTTCTCTCCCCCTCTTTCTCTCTGCCTCTCCCCTGCACGCGCGTGTTCTCTCTCAAAATAAATAAACACGAATAAAATGAATAAAATAAAATAAAATAAAATAAAATAAAATAAAATAAAATAAAATAAANTGGAAAACAAACAAAAGGCTGAGAAGCCCCCTCTCCATCTCTTGAACGTCTGAGACATCGGTGAGGAAGGAGTGCTGAATGGGAGCTGGCTGTGTGCCTTTTCCTTCTCCTCCCTGAGGTCTTGTCTTTTCTTTCATCACTCTGCACAGATAGTACAGTAAAAACATTAATTGCACATAATTATCTATAATTTTTTGGTAAATGTTTATTTTTGAGAGAGAGCATAAGCAGGAGAGGGGCAGAGATATATATGAATATATTATGTATNATATTATACATATGATATATAAGATATATAATCATATATATTATATATAAGATGTAATGTTATATGAGATACATTATATAAGATAAAATATATATATGAGATACAATATCTTGCTTTCCAAATACCTAACACTACAAAACACCCACATATACGCAGCAGTATTAGATATCACGTTTAAACATGTTACTCCTGCTTCCTTCAGAGCCTCAAGACAAATGACGTTCAGGGGCGCCTGCGTGGCTCAGTCGGTTAAGCATCTGACTTCAGCTCAGGTCATGATCACATGGTTCGTGGGCTCGAGCCCTGTGTTGGGCTCTGTGCTGACAGCCAGCTCAGAGCCTAGAGCCTGCTTCCGATTCTGTGTCTCCTTCTCTCTTTGACCCTACCCTGCTCACGCTCTCTCTCTCTCAGAAATAAATAAAACATTAAAAAAAAAAAACAACCCACAAATGATGTTCACCAAATACTCCTAATGAGTACTTCTAGGTGGTAGGATTTCAGTGTTTTGAATTTCTTCTTCAAACTTTTCCTGTGTTTGAATTTTTACAATAAACACAAATCATTTCTATGACAATAAAACCACCTTATTTTAAAAAATAAAAACTGGGGCACCTGGGTGGCTCAGTCAGTTTAAGTGTCCGACTCTTGGTTTTGGCTGAAGTCATGATCTCACAATTCATGTGTTCAAGTACTCCATTGGCCTTTGTACTGATGGTGTGGAGCCTGCTTGGGAGACTCTCCCTCCTTCTCTCTCTGCCCCTCCCTTGCCTGCCTTCTCTCTCTCTCAAAATAAATAAACTATAAAAATGAATAAATAAATAAATAAAAACTATGAAAACAAAAACTAAACTCAGCTTAACTAAACAAAAAAATCCATATATTTTTTCCCCTTTTCTGGCTAGTGCATCAGCTTTGTCTACGACTTTTCTCACTCCTGTCTAGTTTAATATGAGACGAAGTAAGTGTCTTCAAACCAATCATTCATTTTGCCTGTACTAATCCCTACATACTATAACCTTCATAAATTTTTTTCTAAATCACATATAATATGTGCTTCCACTGTTTAAAAGTTAGGCCAAGAGGAAAAAAAAACATTATAAGAATTACTGGGTTTAGTATTTACTTTGCTAGCATTTTGCTGTGATAACATGAAAGAAATAAATTCACCTTTTTAACTTTGGTCTCTGTGAAGTTGACTGTGATGCAGGATTTGAAAACCCTGTACTTTTACTGACTGGAATGGCATTCTTTTTGGCATTAACAACCTGAGTAGAGTGGGCACTAAAAGACTTAGGACTCCGCCTCTT
This sequence comes from Crocuta crocuta, assembly GCF_008692635.1. Taxonomy (NCBI): domain Eukaryota; kingdom Metazoa; phylum Chordata; class Mammalia; order Carnivora; family Hyaenidae; genus Crocuta; species Crocuta crocuta. The sequence continues at coordinate 12,732,569 of NW_027532015.1, forward strand.
CACCTTCCGTTCCTCCATTGTTTTAAGTTCCTTATTGCACCACGGCCAGCTTCTTATGACCTAAGGAAATACAGCAAAATGATACATATATGCTAGAATATGTGAAAATGAAAGGGGTTTAATCACCCACTTCATAGCCTTAAAGAGGATCAAGAATTGCAGAGGTCATTAGATAAAGTTAAAATAAGGATCCCTTAGGTTTGACCTACTATGCTATGTACACAGAAGCTCTAAGCAAAATTGACTGTTAGACAAAAATTGTTATCATCATTTTCTTTATTCACTCATCCCACAAATATTTACTCTCTTCCACTTTCCAGGCACTATTCTGGATATTGGGAAGATGGTAGTGAACAAGACGAAGTCCCTATTCTCAAAAAGAGCCTACAGGATGAAAGGGAAATATACATAAAAAGAAACAAAATAGCAGATATTCCCAGCCTGACTCAAGTTGTAGGTAGTCTTTAGATCTCCCTGCTTAATATATTCTTTGAAGAACCAACTAGATTCACCGTTATAACAGATTCACAAATGTGTAACTAGCAGGGGTATTTGCATTTTAACTAATAACTAGAAATTTTATTTCAACTACCAAGCAGAAACTCAGTTTCTACCTAGGGATAATACTGATTCTAGTTCTTTGATCCAGTCCAGTGAAATTCTGTAAAATTAAACTTGTTCCATGACTATTCTGAATATACCTTCTCTACCTATTTCCAACAATACATGAAACTGTATATGTTTGTTTCATTTTGCTAGGAATCAAAAAAGTTACACCATAAGGTTCCAGCTAGCTCTTCCATAGAGAATATGTGTAAGGGCTTCTATTTATCCAATATTTCCCCCTTATATCATGTATTAACTACCCTTATTTTCCTAACAGCCATCCATCTAAAAATATCCTTTTACATTTTCTTTTTGCTTATGCACGCTATTAAATTCTTCTCAATTTTATTGCTTCCTGTATCATGAGATAGAAATTTACATGGCTATTTACCTCATCACATTGTAAAGTGCTTTCGCAGTATTAAGCTTTTGTGTACATGGTGTTGAATATAACAATGCTATGACCATTCAAAAAGATTCAAATCCACTGAATTGATTTGTCATTCTTGAATTTTAATGAAAACAGATTTTTTGCCATTGTCTGAACTCGGTAGCACTAGCACTGGAATTTAAGCCATTTCCGCTCATTGGCTCAGGCGGACTCTAGACAGTCATAACTGGATTGACATATGATACCCCAAAGAAGCAAAGGTTGAAAAGAAAGGCTCTAATGATCAGTCTCTAATCCCAGATATCAAGTGTAAATCCATTCAAAATTTGGCTAACAACTTTTCCTTTAAAAAGCATTTTCAGTAACAGAACAGGCACTTTGGGATTATTTCAGCATGGACACAAATTAAATGGAATTTTAATAAACAGCTGAATAGAGACAATAGGGCATCAGTTCTCCAAAGAGGCAAGCATCTGTATAAACTTGTGATATACACAAACACATGAACCTTCAAATTTAATGATGCTAATACACCATTTGGTGATACAAGAAAAAAAAACAAGGCCTGGGTAGTAAGGTAATGCAAATAAACCAACAGCAGTCTAAACTATGATGTTCTGAGGGGTCAGGGCTCGAAATGTATCCGTTTTTGGAAGACAACATCTCTGCCACAAAAGAACCGAAAATGTCCCTGAATAACAAGCAGCAAGGAACCTTTTAGAGAAGGCCTCCGCAGACTGCTCACAGTTACTCACTGAGTGCCAGGAGCACACAGCCTTCAATTAGGACTAGGAGTCCCTCTGGACTTCACCTTTATTCTCCTTCCCCAACCAGCCAGCACGATGACCCTTCACTTTCCCAAACTGAGCAGTGGCTAGAGTGGGTGGTGGAAGAGGCCTAAAGGGGACACTGTGGAAGCGCCTCTGCTTCCACTTCGTACCTGAGGAAAGAGAGGATCGGGGTCCTCTTCCTCAACCTGCAAAGACCCCGGAGTCCCCGAAGCCACCGCCGCAGCTGCAGCCCCCGACGCTACCGCCGCAGCTAGAGCCGGGGTCACATCCCGGACCCAGCGCCACCACAGTACCCTTTGTTTACGGAAGTGACGCAAGGAGGCGGAGCCTCCGTGCCCCCGGCGGAAGCCTCGCCTCTTCCTGCCTCAGCAGGACGGCTCCTGGCTCCGCCCTCGGCACTGCCTTGCTTCTGCTGTCTTGCTCTCCGCTGTATTTTAGGCGAACGTGGACACAGAGACCATAGCTGGACTTTTATTTTGGGTTCTGTGGCCCCGAAGCACGGAGGGATGGGTGTGGCCGTGGAGGCAGGCACGGGAAACGCAGTGCGTCCCCCGGAAGCTGCCCCACCCCCTGGCTGAGCGTCGGCTCCACGCACTACAATGCCCAGAACGCTCTTCGAGCAAGCTCCGAGGCGGAACCCGAGTGTCGTCATAGCAACCGAATCCACTGCCTCGCCGAGACTTCTCAAGGTAAAGCTTGGAAGGCAGCGTGAAAAACCGTTCATTCTGTTCAATGACACAATGCCAAGCTCCTAAACGAGATTCTCTTCCTATTTATAGCTACTCTGCTCAGGCTGGGTACATACGCTATGTCTCACCCTCACTGCAATTCCACGAGGCAGGTAGTATCCCCCTTTTAGAAGTGAGGACTCTGACACTCAGAAAAGCTAATAAATCCGTGTCTCTCGTCACCAAGACAGTTCTTTCACTATACATATTTCTTCTGGAGAGAGAATTGTGTATTGTGTGGGAGAGAACTCTCCTAAATGAGGGGAGAGACCCATGTTTCATTCCCTAGTCTGGATATCCTTTCCTGTATGGGGAGGTCTTAACGTTTGTAAATCTTTGGATTGAAGAGACCCTGGATAGTACCACATATTTCCCCTGAATTTGTTAATGAGGAAACCGCATCTAGAGATTGATATCAATACATCGAAGCTAGAGAGGCAGAGCAAAGTAGAACCCACGTATTCTAGTTTGGGATGCACTTCCACCACCACTCCCACCAGTTTCAAAAATTAAGAAATGTTTTGAAAATAAAGAGCGAACATCTATGTACCCATGATCCAGAATGGTATGATGATACATTTTGTCATTTTATATTTTTAAGTGAAAGAAATAGAACGTTACACATTAAGTGGGTGCCCCTATTCCCAGTACCACTCTACTTCCCTTCTGAGACGCAAGTATGGTCTTAAATTTGATATGCACCTTGCTGATCTAGGTTTGTATACCCTCACGATTACACGTATTTGTAAGCAATATATGGAATGACTGGACTTTCAAAGTTTTACATGAATGCCGTTTTGTGTACTGATCTACAACTTGGCTGCTTCTTTCAGCTCTGTTTTTGGGGTCTGTCCATATTGATGCATATGGCTAGACTTCGTTTGTTTTAGCTATAGAGTATTCTGTCAAATAAATCTGCCGCACATTGTTTGGGAATTCCTACAGTGATGGATAAATTTTGGTTGTTTCCCATTTTTCACCATTACAAACAATGTTGTATGGTACAATCTTCTCGATGTCATTTCTCAATGTCTCTTAACTAATCTCTGAATTATTTTATCTGTATGAGCAGAGCATGCAAACTGGTAATTCTCATGCTATTCTAATTTTTTCAAATTGGTTGCTAACAGTTAAAATGGAAGGAATAAAGTAGAATCAATGTCATTCCATCCATTTGGCATTCCAATAATAATGGGAAGATCTGACCATACTAAGTCTGCACCGTAGCCTGGCAACAATAGTTCAAACTGAAGAACAGCTGTTCCCTTTAGATCATTTCAAGTGTTCTCTGGCTTTTCTCTAAGTCCTTCTGCCTTGAGTACTCACCTGAGCCCTGTGGTATTTGCATTTACAACCCCTAATATAATGTAGGGACACACGAAGGTATCCTGACAAATGTACATATTTTGAGTTTTCAGACTTCTATATTGAGTCCCTAGTTTGGCCAGACAGTTATAGGAAGTCAGGGGACATCTATGAATAAGATGGACAAGAGCCCTATAGTGACAGATCTTACATTCTTGATAAAGGAGATGGACAGTAAATTAGTAAACAAACAAGAGTGTTTCAGTTAGTAAAAAGTGCTCTGAAATAACAGCATAAGGTCATAGGGCATTACTTTAAGGGGTGAGGCACTGAAGAGGGAGTGTCAGGGAAGGCCTTCCTGAAAAAGCAACTTTAGGGGTTGAGTTATGAATGCAGTACAGGAGCCAGCCATGGAATGATCTAGAGGAAGAACACCCTTGTGGGAAATGTATGGTTAAACCACAAGTCTTCAGGCACACATGAGCTTGACATATTTAAAGAAACAGGAGGTCTGTGCGGCAGATTGTACTGACTTAGAGGGAGAATGCCATGAGATAGAGCCACAGAGGTACAACTTGGAGTCTGATTTCTTTTACCAAGAAGAAATCTAGAGTTCTTTCCTGAAAGACATTTTGTTCTTTGAAATATACTAGAATTTCCTTTAAACTGCAAATATCCCTCCTTTGGATTGATTGTTAAATGGACACTTGGTGTAAATTAATCAGACCCTTTCTTCCTAAGGACAATATTTAAAGGATAGGAGCTTTGATGAGCATCACTCTCCAGCCCCACTACTAATATACGCTGTAGCATAGGTAGACAAGGAGGAGTGCTGTTGGTGAATCTTCTAGTACAGAGACTGATGGGAACATACAGTCCACGGGCTCTAGACCTACTAAGCCAGAATCTCTTGGGAACTCAGGAATCTCTATTTTTAAAAATATTTTTCGGGATGCTTAGGTGGCTCAGTTGGTTAAGCGTCCGACTTTGGCTCGGGTCATGATCTCGCAGTTGGTGAGTTCCAGCCACGCGTTGGGCTCTGTGCTGACAGCTCAGAACCTGGAGCGTGCTTCAGATTCTGTCTCCCTCTTTCTCTGCCCCTCCCATGCCCATTCTCTCTCTCTCTCTCTCAGAATAAACATTAAAAATTTTTTCTTATGGAAAACTTCAAACATATATCAAAGAATACAGAAAATTACAATGAACTCATTGTACCCATTATCCACCTATTGACTCATGACCAATTATGTTTCACCCCTTTCCCTACATTTTCTCTTCTTGTCTATTATGTTGAAGCAAATCCCAGACATCATTTAATCGGTAATATTTCAGTATAGACTCTAGAAGATAGAAAAAGACTTAACTACAATATCACTGTCATAACTAAAATAGTAATAATTGCTTAATATCATTAAATATCCAGCCAGTGTTCAAATTTCCAATTGCATCATAAACATAATCTTTTTTTTTCCACATTTTTTTTGAATCAGGAATATTTTTCTGTCAGGTCATCAGGTGATGAATGAGTTTGGAAGCCAGTGTTTTACACCCTCATTCTTGAGATACAAGCATGCATTGTCCTTTCACTTGAGAAGGTGACATTGTAGAGGAAAAGACAGGTATCTCAACCCAAAGCAAATGGCTACTCTCCCTCAGAACCTGGAAGAAAGTCTCCCCTTGTTGTCCCTGTGGTTCTTATGGGAAGAGGTGTTATTTTGTTTTGCATTAGTTTGGAAGCCGACTCATCATTTGCTTAGTGTTTTCTACCTACTTTTCCTACTTTCTTTTTTTTTTTTTTAATTTTTTTTAATGTTTTATTTATTTCTAGGAGAGAGAGAGAGAGAGACAGCGTGAGCAGGGGAGGGCCAGAGAGAGGGAGTCACAGACTGAAACAGGCTCCAGGCTCCGAGCTGGCAGTCAGCACAGAGCCCGACGCGAGGCTCGAACCCAAGAACCGCGAGATCATGACCTAAGCGAAAGTCGGACGCTTAACCGACTAAGCCACCCAGGCGCCCCCTTACTTTTCCTACTTTCTACATTCCCTGCTATGCCTAGGCCAGGAGAGTTCAGGCTCAGTGCTTCCTTGTGTGCTTGGCTCAGAAGACAGCTAATAAAAAAGCCCTAAAACATAAATGAACTTGCCATATTCATGAAACGGACAGAATGTCAGGGTCCTGGCCTACTCTAAGCTATACATTTTAAGCGTTAGTGAAGGGCTCAAAAATAAATGCAGAGCCTCTTATAATTGTATTTTCCTGCTAGTTGCTTTGTAGGAACAAACAAGGGTAAACAACAGACCTGAAAAATGGCAAAGTCTTAGACATTTACAGAATCCTTACATATATGGTCTTTGCCCTATTTGCCTTTTCACTAGGCCACAAGTTCCTAGTTGACAGATACCATGTTTTGATTTTGTATCTCAAGCACATTGCATAGAATGTGACATAAGGTGGATACTCGATAAATGTATGTGTTGTGAATTAATGAAGTTCTCTGATTTTATTTCTGAAAGTGAAGTGATTTCTACAATCCCTCTTTAATCTCCAGAGTCCAAAGATCCAGCCCTGTCACAGTGCTAATCAGATAACATCACTAATGCCCAGGCAAGTGCTCCTTTTCAGTGGGGCAATTTGTGGTTTGGACACCACCCTTCCTACCTAGGAGATCTGATGAAGGAACGAATCCGAAAGTTTAAGGAATTTGTTAATTCGGTAATTCTTTTAAAACTTAATATTTGGGATAGTTTTAGTTTATGACTTTAGAAATTAATGTTTTAATGCAACTTCACATTCACACTTCCTTCTTAAGGCCAAGAGCAGTTAACAAGATTAGGGAATGGTTATCAGCAAGATATCAGCAAGAGGATAGCTCATCTTTCCAATATCTTTTCTCCAAGTTCTTGTAGGAACACTCCAGCTTTAGAAGAAGGCTTGTGTTATAGGCTTAACCAGAAAGTGAAGTATACCGCGGACCAGAAAATTAGCTATAATGCATGACAGCCTTCCATCAGTTTTCTCTCCTTTGTTGAATTTTAATTTAAGTTTAGCAGTGTCACCAGAGTACCACAAGACCAGTAAGAAATACGTGTAGGGACAGCTTACAGTGTAGCAGAGAGAGTGGAAGGGAGGTGGGGGGCAGCAAAGCAGGGAGGAAGGGAAGAGTAGAAGATGCCCTCATAACACATGATAACCAATGAGGAAATTTTAAAATGTTCTTTAAAACCTAAACTGCTACCACTCTGCCTTTTAAGAGCTGTCATAATTCCTGTCGAGGGGAAATAAACCTTGTAAGGGGGGGAAAGGGGATGATACTCTAGGTAGATAGCCCATTGTATGTCATAAGGGAGCAAGGAGAGTTGGATTTGCCCAGGGGGACAGGAGGCTGAGTTTGGGATATGAAATTGAGCAAGTTGAATTGTTCTATATAATAACCTGGGAAGAATTGCTCACTGTGGTAGAAGGTAGGGGTGGGGAAATGTTGAAAAAAAGGACAGCAAAGAAGGGAGCAGAGTGAGAAAGGAGAGTCAAAGTGGTGGCGGGGAGAACACTTTAAAAGGATCAGTGAGGTCCATTGTTCAATTTGTAATTGTTAGTGTTGCTCTCATCACACACACACACACACACGCACACGCACACACACATCTTCCATGCTTCTAAACTTCAAGATAAATTCGCTGCAAGATCAGTGCTTTGTATGAATCATTATGAAATCAACTAAAAGGGGCACCTGGGTGGCTCAGTCTGTTAAACGTCCGACTTCGGCTCAGGTCATGATCTCATGGTTTGTGGGATTGAGCCCCGCGTCGGGCTCTGTGCTGACAGCCAGCTCAGAGCCTGGAGCCTGTTTCAGATTCTGTATCTCCCTGTCTCTCTGACCCTCCCATGCTCACACTGTGTCTCTCTTCTTCTCTCAGAAATAAATAAAACATTTAAAAAAAAAAGAAAGAAAATCAACTAAAAACATTGTGTTCTACACCTTTGGGAGATTTATGGGGAATAAGAGCAACGTGTGTGTAACAATAAAGTGATCTATAAAGTGACTGAACAGCACTATGTCAGGTGAAGGAGGAGCTTAGAGTCCAAAGTGAGTGGAAAATTATAAGCCACAATCTATGCTGTAATCTTGGAGAGGGAGGAGTTTCCCACTACATGAAGACAGGTATTATATTCAAATTTGCTTCACTCTTAAAGGGGCAAAGGTACATGGGATGATACCTGTTAATATGCTGGTCTCTCCTACCAGTCTGTTAGCTACTCATGGAAGGATCTAGGTTTTATACATCTTTATATCCCCAAAGTTAGCATAGTGTCTGGCATACCATAGGAAATTAGAAAATGTTCATTCAATTAATGAATAAATGAGGAAAGAATTAGACCTATATGATGGCAAGTGGCAGATGGCATTATTAAACCAAGTGTCACCATAACTCAGATTACTTATTCAGGATTAGAATTTAGATTGATTCTTAGTCATACCTGCCTCTGATCTCCAGGTGGCAGCATTATCTCATATTAAATTGTTCTGAGACCAGAGTCCATTTAACGTTGAGAACATAAATGAGTTAAAATAAAAACTGAATTCTTAGTTTATTTCTGTAATTGTACAGATCCAAAGAAGTAATAAAATATAATTATGTGAGGTTATGGATTTTCCCTCTAATTTCAACACAAAAGAAAGCAGTTTCCAAAACCTTGATAGTGAATACAAATTGGGGGTAGTTGCTTACAAAACACATGTATTCTGATCAAATTATGAAAATGTGTGCGCGTGCGTGCGTGCGTGTGTGTGTGTGTGTGTGTGTGTGTAGGGGGAAAGAGGAGGAGGGGGAGAGAAAGCGAGTGAGCAGTAATATGTCTAGAAATAAATCCTCTTCCAACAAATAGGGTGACCAGATTAAATGCAGGATGGTTGGTTAAATGTGAATTTCAGATACACAAAGAATGCTTTATTTGTATAAGTCCCACGCAATCTTTGAGACATATTTATACTAAAAAATATTCCTCGTGTATCTGAAAATCACCTCCTACTGGTCATCCTGCATGTCCCCTTGCTGAATCCGGCAGTCTTAACCAACAAGTATTCTGTTGTTGAGAATTCCAAAATAAGCAGAACTTCACCAGGTCTGCAGGCGCGGCGGTGTTTCCTTATTTGGAGAGATGGAAAGGAAGTGGCTGATAGGATCGGCTTCCTCATTGTAAGTCCAACCTTCTGCCCGTTGTAGCTACCCGTGCAGATCAGAGTTCTTTAGCTGAGTAACTTTCAGGAAACTGACCCCTCAGCCAAGTGCAGATGATATAGTCTAAAGAGATTATTTTATACAAATGCAGTGTTTTCTAGCATTTGTGAGCCTGGTTCTAAAAGCCAAGCACTGTGAATAAGCAAGGAGATCTTGGATCCCTTCACCTCTGACTTACACTTTTCACAGGTGCCTGATGCATACCAGCTGTGTTAACACAAACAGATGGATTGTTCACGAAATAAGTCCTATTTCAAAAAAGTAAAGGATTTTCTGGTAAATTAAATCACATGTCATAGTTTCATGTACACTTGCATACTTAACGTAAGCACCCCCTGTCTTCCAGATAAAATGCACTTCAAAATTTCACTTGCCAATATTTCTGAATTCAAAATAAGCTTATTTATTGTGAGTATTAGATCTTCAGATTACCTAGTAAGAATATATTTAATTGATTATATGACTGAAATACTCTTTGTAGTTATGTTTTCTTTAAAATTTAATGTAATAAAAGGGGTTTAAAAAATTTTTATTTTAGAGAGAGAAAGTACACATGTGCACATGCAAGTAGGGGAAGGGCAGAGGGAGAAAGAGGGAGAGAGAGAGGGAGGGACGGAGGGTGAGAGACAGAGAGAGAGAGAGAAAGAGAGAGACAGAGAGAGAGAGAGAGAGAGAGAGAGAGAGAATCTTAAGCAGGCTCCATCTCTTTCATGGAGCCCAACTTGGGCTCGATCCCACAACCCCGGGGTCATGACCTGAGGCGAAATCAGGAGTCAGATGCTCACCTGACTGAGCCACCCAGGTGCCCCCAGCAGTAAAAGTGTTTTAAAGATCAAGAAATAGAAAAGTTTTTAATATATGAAACATTCATATTTGATGAAATTCAGTGACTGTTGTTTATTTTGCTTTGGCTCTGGGCCAGACGCCATTCTAAGGGCTTTAAATGAATAAACTCATTTCATCCTGCTAATAACTCTGGGTGGCAGATTTCCATGATGATCCCACTTCACAGATGAGGAAACTGGGGCAAAGGAGAAATAGCTGCCCAAAGTCACACAGCTAAATATTAGAATGGGGGTCTGAGCTGGCCTATGGCTACCGTAGGCACTGTTCACCATAGCTACATTAATTTAAAATAAAGAGGTAGGAGGGGAGCCTGAGTGGCTCAGTTGGTTAAGCATCCGACTCTTGATTTTGGATCAGGTCACAATCTCGTGGTGAGATCGAGCCTTGCATTGGTCTCTGTGCTAAGCGTGGAGCCTGCTTAAGGTTCCCTTTCTCCCTCTCCCTCTGCCCCTCCCTGTCTCTCTCTCTCTCTCTCTCTCTCTCTCTCTTTCTCAAGAAAAGGTAAGGGACTTGTCTGAGAAGATTTTGAGGGTGACATCTATCTGATCACTGTCTAGGATGGTGTACAGTATTTTTCACTGAGCCTAGAACAGCTCAAAGTAAATGACTGGGTGTTTTGTCTTAATTTCGGTGTAGTATGAATACTACTTTGGTGCTTACCACCCATGAGGGAGTTATTTTGGAGTTTGTAAATGGACCGAAGAATGTTAGGGAAGAGGATTTACCTGAGGTAACTGGCTAAAGAGCTCATGAGAGGGGGAAGTGAATTAAAGAGGACAGCGTACACTGTATGTGCAGTGTGAAGACAAGATTTCTGGGGTGGAAATCAGTTATTGAGCTGCGACCCAAAGAGAAGGGGAATGTAGCTTTGTATGGTTATTTCCATGAGTAGGAAAGGAGAAGTAGGAGGGATACTGCCCTGTGTTACTGTTAACTCTCTCTAAGTCACTTAGGCATACAATTGCCTCAGGGGGTTCTCGTGCCCCCGGGTGTGGGCAGTGGTGGTCTCCCAGAGAACGCTGCTCAGAGCCATGATCTCTCACTTGCTGAAGGCACAGACTTCGGTTCCCAACTGGTTGCCATCAGATGCTTTGTCTACCCTTTACCCTCTCCCCAAGAGGTGAGAGGTGGTGAGGGGAGGGGGAAAGAGCCCTGAACTTACTGTGTAGGGAACAAGCTTCTGACCCTCCTACCTACCTAGTTCTCTGACCTTTGGCCCCTGTTTCCTAAGTTGTGAAAATGGATACTACCCACTTGGTGATGTAAGCAGGGGGCAAATATTAGCTGTGGTCCCCTTTAATCTTCACAGCCATATGAGGTATCATTCTCATTCTCCAGATGTGGAAAAGGAGGCTCAGAGAGGCTAACATGGTGGTGGAGATGGGCACCCCTGTCGTGTAGCCCTGATGCTGTTGATCTTGTCTCTGCTGTGCTGCCTGCGGTAGGAAAGGAAAGCACTGAAATAAAATGGTTCAGTGTGTTCTTCCGGAGTGAAAGTTTTAAAAAGCCTTCTGCTGCTTCAGTTCTCATAAATAGGAAAACAATAAGTAAAATCCAGGAATGTATTTTCCTAAGATAACAAAAATGGAAAGGCTTAAAGGAAAATATAATATTTATATACATTCAAAAAAGCTTTCAAATTATTATTAAGTATGCACTTATAGCATTCATTCATTATAGTGACTTTTATTTTAAAATTATTATTTTTGGGGGGTACCTGGGCGGCTCAGTCAGTTATGCGTCATGCTCTCATGGTTTGTGAGTTTGAGCCCCGCATTGGGCTTTCTGCTGTCAGCACAGAGCCTGGTTCAGATCCTTTGTCTTCCTCTCTCTCTGCCCCTCCCCTGCTCCCTCTCTCTCCTAAAAATAAACATTAATAAAAGAAAAAATTTTTAAACATTTTAAAAAATAGTAAAAGTATTTTTTTTTGAGAGAGAGAGAGAGAGAGATTGAGAGAGAGCACATACAGGCAGGGGAAGGACGGAGGAAGAGGGAATCTCAAGCAGGCTCCAGGCTCAGCACAGAGTCAATGCAGGGCTCAGTCTTACAACTGTGAGATCATGAGATCATGACCTAAGCAGTATATAAGAGCTGGACACTCAACCAACGGAGCCACCCAGATGCCCCTAAAAATTGTTCTTTACCTCATAGGTAATGCAAGCTTGTTCATTCAATATGCGTTTTACTGAGTATCTTACTCTGTGCCTCAGATTTTCTAGGCTAAGTGAACAATATGGACAAAAATCCCTGTTCTCATAGAGCTTGTATTCATATGTGAGCATGGCCAATTCTGCATGAATTAACCAAATCATTGTTAGAGAATAAAAAGGGATGACTCTTAGGGGAAAAGATGGAGCTGGGCAAGGTTTGTGGTTGAAGCTATAGACATGGCATTCTAGGAAGGCCCAACTGGGCAGGTGAGTTTTAAGCAAAGACTGGAAAGAAGGGAGGAGATGAATCTTGAGACTGACTGGAGTCAGACCAGAGCAAGGACCAGCACCTATGGTGTGAGATGGGAGGGCAGGCTGGTTAGAGGGGGATGAGTGAGAGAAAGGCAAAAGTGGTGGGGTGAGAGAGGCGAGGCTATATGGATGGTGGGGTGGGGGGAGGCTGAGTAGATTACATGGGGCCTTGCAGGCTGTTTTAGGGGTTTGAGCTTTTTCCCTTTGAGAAATGGAAACACCTGGAGAGTTTTGAGCAGAGGAGAGACATGGTCGTCTACATTTTGATAGATCACTACTTCAGCCTCCTGCTGAGGATAGACTGTAGAGGGTAAAGTGCAGAAGCAGGGAGGCCAATTTGGAGATCATGGAGGTAATCCATGTGAGACATGGTACCTGGATCAGCTGTAAAGGAGGAGAGAAGTGGTCAAAACCCAGATCCATTTTGAAAATAAAACTAACAAGATTTATGGAGAGATTGGGTGGGGGCTGTGAGACTTAAGAATAACTCCCAAGTTTTGTTTTTTTCTTTTTTAATGTTTATTTAACAGAGAGAGAGAGAGAGAGGCAATGCAAGTGAATGAGGGCCAGAGAAAGGAGGCACAGAATCTGAAGCAGGCTCCAGGCTCTGAGCTGTCAGCACAGAGCCAGATGTGGGGCTCGAACTCACAAACTGTGAGATCATGACCAGAGCCAAAGTCAAACACTCAACTGACTGAGCCACTCAGGTGCCACCCAAGGTTTTGGTCTGAGCAACTACAAGAAAGATTTTCCATATTAGATGGGAAGACTTATGTGTTGAAATGTGTGGGAGGGGGCAGGAAGTTCGCTTTTGGTTGTATCATGTTTGACTTGCTGATGTTTAGACTTTCAAGTGAAGATGTTGAATAAACAGTCATATATTTAAGCCTGGAACCCAGATCTTGCCTGCAAATGTAAATTTGCCCAGCATATTATTGGTATTTAAAGCCATGAGATTCCATGAGGTCACCAAAATAATACAGACAGAGAAAACTACTAAGGACTGAGCCCTGGGAAAAGGAGGAACCAGTAAAATTAGAAAACAGAAACAGGAAACACTAGCAAAGGAGAAAAGAAAAAATATCCACAGAATGTGTACCATTCACATTTTGGTATATATCATTCTGGACCTTTTTCCCTTTATGTATGTATATGGCTTCCTTTTTTAATAATTAATTTTATTTAAAAATTTTTATGTTTCTTTCTTTTTGAGAGAGAGAGAATTAATAGTTAACTTTAGAAATGTATTCTAAAAGATCACTTTATGGATCTCTTTAAAAATGAATTTTGAGTAAATTAACATATGTAAATCTTGGTCTTAAAGTAAAAGGTAGTGAAAAGTTTATAATGAAAAGGAACTCTTGTTTTCAGAGACAACCCGTGTTTTTGGTTTCATCCGTTGCATGTATGTGTATGTGTGTGTATACAGACGTGTTCCCCCCACACTTAGTGTAGGCACATTGTTTAGAAACTTTATTTCACTTAACAATGTAAGTTACATTGCATTTCATATTGACATATACAGAGCTACCACTTTCTTAATATAGTAGGATATTCAGAGTTAATTGATGAAAGCTGCTCAATTTTTCTAGTGAAAACTGTTAAGTAAAGATGCTGAAGGTCCCCCCTCTTCCAGCCTCTGGTAGAGCTTCCGGTCTGTCTCCCCTTTGATCCTCTTTTTCCTTCTGATCATTCAGTTCTTGGAGTTTCTACGTTTTCTCCTTATGGGAACATATCTACCAGGAATTGGATCCTCTCATAGTTTTTGTTTTCTTTTCTGTCCTGAGAAAATTTAAGTATTTGGTAAGGATTTTCTACCTCTTTGGAATAGAATGTGAGGTAGGGGACAGAGTCTACAAGAGGTCATGCCTCACTGGAGACGTGGGCTTGTAAACAAGTGAGTACAGGGCCACATTTTACACGTGGCAACAGAGAAATGAACGGAATGCTCTGGCAGCCTGGGGAGTCGAAGGGGAAAGGGGAGACTGACCTGGCAGAAAGAGTGAAACTACTATAGGACAAGCAACCAGAAATACAATATATATGACCAGACAGAATGGTTCCTGTCCTCGGGCCTAAGGAGAAGGAACAGTTTCCTTGGCCTGGGTGAGCAGGCCCTTCATGACCTCTGGGCTATCTGCCTCCTTTCCCTCGGCCCCTTATTTGCCACTCTGTCTTTGGAGGCACTTCCATAACTGCTCTCACGCGTTCTGTTTCCTTGGCCTAGAACGGCCTTGCGTATCTTCCACCTCTCAACAGCTCAGTAATCCCAGCGATAGCACCGTCACGAGAAGGAGAATAAACAATCTAAATGATCGTAGTAGCCAAAATCTGTTGTGCACAAATTTACATACAGCCTCATTTCATCCTTTTAACAGCCGTATGAGACAGGTACTCTGTTAACCCTATTTTTAAAATGAGTATATTAAGGTAAAAAATATCACATAGATTACCAAAGTCATACAACCAGTCAGTCGTGGAGCTAGGATTTTTACCTAGCTCTAGCTAATCCCAGAACCCACCTCTTAACTTCACTTAGAATTTAAGTCTTTAGTAAAATAATGCTGCAGCTTGAATATCTTAAACAAAAATTTCCTCATAAGTACTCCAACAGCATTATTATTATAGCACTTATTAGTATAATACCCATTACAATGAGTTTTTACTTTTATTTTTCTAAAGAGCAAAAGTTATGTCTATTATAGAAAATTTAAAAATGTATATAAGCAAGGTAAGAAGAATAAGGAAATTATTACCCAGAGTCTTACATTCTGAGGAAAAAAACAATTTTAATCAACAGAGTACATCCTGTACGATTCTATTTATATGGATTCTGGAAAAGGCAAAGGAAAAGAAAACAGTGGTTGCCGGAGAGTGGGCTACAAAAGGCCTTAGCGCTGATGGAAATGTTCTGTGTCTTCATTATGGTGGTAGTTACATGACTGTGTATATTAAAATTAAAACTAAAGGAACTGTACCCTTAAAAATTACATTTTACTGTATATAAATTATATCTCAGTAAATCTGACTGAAAAAAATTAACACCTTGAGGTATATTCTTCCCCACTTTTTCTTATGCCTATATAGTTAACATATATCTTTAAAACTGATTTATTTTTTTTTATTGATTGAAATAAAATCTGTCAGAACATTTTAGATTTACAGAAAAGCTACAAAGCTAGTACAGAGTTCTCAAATAACTGCTCATGTTGTTAACATGTTACATTAATATTATACATTTGTCATAATTGTTGAGCCAATATTGATACATTTATTTTAACTAAAGTTCACAGATTTTTCTGAGAGGCTTAGTTTTTACCTAGTGCCCCTTTTCCGTTGCAGGATCCCACCCAGGATATCACATTACACTTATTTTTTGTGTCTCCTTAGACTCCTCTTGGATCTCACAGTTTTCCAGACTTCCTTGCTTTGGTGACCTTGACAGTTTTGAAGTACTAGTCAGCGATACTATAAGATGTCTCGCTATTGGACACTGATTTTTTTCTCATGATTAGACTGGCGTTATAGATTTTGCAGAGGAAGACCACAGAGGTTAAGTATCATTTTCATCACATCTGTATTATGCTTTATAATCTACCTTTTACTCAAACATATATCAAAAGCGTAATATCTCTTACTGACTGCGTAAATCTGTAGCTGTCTTAATGGTGATAATATTCTGTTGTATATATGTGTGCAAACATCTTTGCAAACTTGTCTGATGATTTCCTTAGGATAAATCCTGCGCTCTGAGGCTCTGCTGAGGCAGACTATATTCACTTGTTGTTGTTGTTGTTGTTTAAGGTTTGGTACATAGTGCCACAGTGTCCTCCAGAAAACTTGTTACCAATTTGAGCTTCTAGCACCGTGTTTCTGTTCTGTTTCCTTACGTTCTAGCTAATGCTGCATATTATTCTCTTCAACCTTTGTCAAATGTAGTTGAAAATATATCCCGTTGCATTGTATTTGTTTTTCTATTAGTGTCTTCTGCCAAACAAGGAGCTCCTAAAGGAAAAAGACTACATCCTATTCATTTTTCCAATAGCCAGAGTCTGTTACTGCCTGAAAGAAACAGGCACTCAGCAGAAGGGAGGGTGGACAGGAATCCATCCATGACTGCGTGATCCGACAAGAGAATCCATGCTAAGAAGAGCCTTTTCACCATCACTGGCTGCAATTGTATCCTCTGGGCCAATGCCCTATATGCATTATGTAACCTCAAGGCGTGGTTCTAATAGTGTGAGCCTCAGACCAGGTAGGAGAGAAATCTACACTAGACCGAAAGAAGGTAAACAAGATCTTGTTGTTTTCCTCAAATAGCAAGCATGATGGCTGGGGATTTATTTTACCTCCTCTGAGAAAGAGGATCATCTGATAGTTCTTGTAAGCTGTAATGCACTTAAATTTTGAAACAATGAAATATACTTGTGAATTCCAGATCTTTTCTTTTAGTCAGTGCCATCTTAATATTTGCCACCTTATGTTTAAGTCATAACTGCCAAAAATTTTATTATTTTTTTCTGTACATGTTGTTTTTTTCTCTAATGTTTATTACTTTTTCTCTAATGTTTTATTTACACCCTTTCTTATAAAACTTTGAATTTCTCCCCTTTCCCATACTTTGCTCTTACCAAATCTTGGGGTCACTTATAAATGTGTTCTGTTAAATGACTGATAAATACTACTTTTTCCATTTGTCACTGGAAGACGACACTATAGAGAAAGAAAACATACCTTTTTCATATTAAGTATTTTTGGCTTTTTCCCACTAGTTTTGTAATGTTGACTCACTACTTAGTATGGTCTGAAAAAAAGAGAAATGATTTTGAGGATTGTTTGTGACCCAGCAGACTTTAAAGATTATTAAATTTTTCAGTTTTCAGTGGGAGATTTTTCTCAAGGCGATGCTTTTTGGACTATACCTCACATCTAAGAACTTCCATATGTTGTTCACAGAGACTTCCCATCCCTTCCGGCTCTCACTTAATCTCTCTCTGGGGTGTGGGAGTGCCCTTACTATTCTTCCAATCTATGCTCACAAAGAGTGAGAACAAATTGTTAGATGGGGTGAGAGAGAGAGAGAGAGAGATCATACATTAGGATGTGATGAAGCAAAATTCAAAGATCCAGACAAGTTTCTGGAATAGGAAGTGCTGTAGTATTTAAATTAACTTTGTACTTTGGATCTTTTTGTGATTTTTAAAGAATCTTTTAGTAGCTAAATCTATAAGCAGAAAAAAATAATAGAGGCGGTTTTTAAAAAGTAATCTCTGCATCCAACATGGAGCTCAGACCCTTGACCCTCAGGATCAAGAGTTGAGTGCTCTACCAACTGAATCAGCCAGGTGCCCCTGATTAATGCTATTTTGTTAAGTAAAAGAGAGAGGTTTACAAGATGGTGACAAAATATTTAAAACAAGTACTTTATAGTGAAACAAAGCTAACCATTGCTCCTCTCTGTTAATTACTTTATCATGAAGTTATTTTTCTTTTATATACACATGGGCTATAAACATTTAAGTCAAATGCTTTAAAAATATGCCTTTAGTTTTATCTCTTGTCCTTAGTGATTGTCACATTAGTTGTCTTATTTTGGTGACTTAAAAATTATTTAATAATTCCTCTCATTAAAACATTATCAATAATTATGATATTTGAAAAGGTAATAGTCTCTAAGTCAAATTAGTTGATATTTTAATAGTATATTTTTTTGTTGCTATAAATAAGTTATATTTATCACTCAACTAACAATGCCTAAAGAACTTTACTTTTTTTTTTNCCCAGGCGCCCCTAAAGAACTTTACTTTTAACTCCTTTAATCTAGAATTTAGAATTGAATGAAGATGAATAGAAGTCAAAAGAATGGAAGGTGGGAAACAATGAAGAAATTAAATGTCACTTAAATTATCAACGTTGTTTACCTGAGCCTGTAACTGAGTGAGAAGGAAGAGGATCAGAATTGAGTTACAAGAAGTAGCTTCATACCTTTTCTATCTTTAAAGGATCAAGCTTGATAAGTACTCTAGAATGTTTCCTTGACAATCTGAGGAAAGAAGATTTGGGCTCTAAGTCTCCTCTGTCACACTAGAGTTTAGGCATTTAGAGATCAATTGATAATCATCAGGCCTTTAGGTTAACGAAAATGAACATATCAGGTGGAATCCCATGACCTCAATTCCAGAGTGTTAAATATTTTAGCATAGCCAGAATATTAACAGCTACACTAAACCTTTCATATATGAAGTTAGGCATATAGATTTCCCATTAAGCATTTTATTTTTTTTTAATTTTTAACAAAATTTTTAATGTTTTTATTTATTATTGAGACAGAGAGAAACAGAGCATGAGTGGGGGAGGAGCAGAGAGAGAGGGAGACACAGAATCCGAAAGAGGCTCCAGGCTCTGAGCTAGCTGTCAGCACACAGCCCGATGCGGGGCTCGAACCCATGAACCGTGAGATCATGACCTGAGCCAAAGTTGGACGCTTAACTGACTGAGCCATCCAGGCGCCCCTCCCATTAAGTATTTTAGAAAAGAAGTTACCAAGACCCTATTAAGCTCCTTGGCTGAGTGCCATGCAGGGTGATGTCAGCCTAGCCAAATGTTTGGATAAAACAAGAACTTCAGATGAAATGATAATTAGCCATTGTATAAATCAGCAGGAGATTAAAAAATATCTATTTATTTTTTAATTTACATCCAAGTTAGCATATAGTGCTCCAGTGATTTCAGGAGTAGATTCCTTGACGCCCCTTACCCATTTAGTCCATCCCTCCTCCCATGACCCCTCCAGCAACCTTTTGTTTTTTCTCCATATTTAAGAGTCTCATGTTTTGTCCCCCTCCCTGTTATTATATTATTTTTGCTTCCCTTCCCTTATGTTCATCTGTTTTGTACCTTAAATTCCTCATGTGAGTGAAGTCATATGATATTTGTCTTTCTCTAATTTCGCTTAGCATAATACCCTCTAGTTCCATCCATGTACTTGCAAAATGGCAAGATTTTATTCTTTCTGATTGCCAAGTAATACTCCATTGTGTGTGTGTGTGTGTGTGTGTGTACCACATCTTCTTTATCCATTCATCCATCGATGGACATTTGGGCTCTTTCCATACTTTGGCTATTGTTGATAGTGCTGCTATAAACATTGGGGTGCATGTACCCCTTCGAAATAGCATACCTTTATCCCTTGGATAAATACATAGTAGTGTAATTGCTGGGTCATGGGATAGTTCTATTTTTAATTTTTTGAGGAACCTCCATACTGTTTTCCAGAGTGGCTGCACTAGTTTGCATTCCCACACCAGTGCTGAAGAGATCCTTTCTCTCTGCATCCTCACCAAATCTGTTGATTCCTGAGTTGTTAATGTTGGCCATTCTGACAGGTGTGAGGTGGTATCTCATTGTGGTTTTGACTTGTATTTCCCTGATGATGAGTGATGTTGAGCATGTTTTCATGTATCGGTTGGCCATCTGGATGTCTTCTTTGGAGAAGTATCTATTCATGTCTTTTGCCCATTTCTTCACTGGATTGTTTTTTGGGTGTTGAGTTTGATAAGTTCTTTATAGATTTTGGATACTAACCCTTTATCTGATATGTTGTTTGCAAATATCTTCTTCCATTCTGTCAGTTGCCTTTTAGTTTTGCTGATTGTTCCCTTCACTGTGCAGAAGCTTTTTATTTTGATGAGGTCCCAATAGTTCACTTTTGTTCCCCTTGCCTCTGGAGACAAGTTGATTTAGAAATTGCTGTGGCCAAGGTTAAAGAGGTTTTTGCCTGCTTTCTCCTCGAGGATTTTGATGGCTTCCTGTTCTACATTTAGGCCTTTTATCCATTTTGGGTTTATTTTTGTGTGTGATGTAAGAAAGTGGTCCAGGTTCATTTTTCTGCATGTCACTGTCCAGTTTTCCCAGCACCATTTGCTGAAGAGACTGTCTTTATTCCTTTGGATATTCTTTCCTGCTTTGTCAAAGATTAGTTGGCCATATGTTTGTGGGTTCATTTCTGGGTTCTCTATTCTGTTCCATTGATCTGAGTGTCTTTTTTTTGGTGCCAATCAGTTGAGATTTTTTGAACAACTCTGTGAAGTCAAGATGGCAGAGGCAAACTTGCCCACATAAAACAATAAGAAAATAGTAAATAGTGTTCTCTGTTCCTGTACTATGTTCCCATCACATCACTATCTTACTCAAAAGCCTCCTGGTTGTCCCTATTTCTTAGAGAAGGATCTCCCCAAATATGCCCATGGGACACTGGTATTCTATAAGATAGCAATAGATCTTACTGTAAAATGGATGCCTATGGAAATTATTTCCTAAAGTATATTTTTAAATCTATATGTATGTAAGAAAAATTCTAAACATCTTTAAGAAATTATTAACATGGGATAATCTTTGTTTAAGAAATGGAGTCCCAACTTCTGTGCATCAAAAATCACTTTTAAAAGGTCAAAAACAACAGAGACTGAAGAAGTTACATGCTACGCATATAATTAAAAGATTGGTGTGTATATATTTATGTATCTATCAATATATAGAGAGAAAAGGTATAAAAAAGAATATATACACAGAATATATAAAAAATATGGACAAAAGGCATGAATAGGCAGTTCACAAAGGAGAAAATCAAAGTGATCAACAAACACATGATGTTGAAATTGGCTGGTAATCAGGTGAATGAAAATTAAAATTAAAATAAGATACCATTGAATACTCAGATTCACAAAAACTAAGTCTGACAATATCAAGTGCCATCAAAAATGTGAAACAGGAATGGGGCTCCTGGGTGGCTCTGTTGGTTGAGCTTCTGACTCTTGATTTTGGCTTAGGTCATGATCCCAGGGTCATGGGATCGAGCCTCGCATTTGGCTCTGCAGTATGCGTGGAGCCTGCTAAAGATATTCTCTCTCTCTCTCTCTCTCTCTCTCTCTCTCTCTCTCTCTCTCTCTCCCCCTCTCTCCCTCCCCCACCCATGCCTCTCCCCTGTTCATGCTCTCTCTCTTTCTCTAATATTAAAAAAAAATGTGAAAAAAAGTGAAGCAGGAACCTCACACTGCATATGGGAATATGATAAGTACCACTTTGGAGAGTTGATTGACAGTATATCTAGAAAATTACAATTGTGCTTAACTCATGACCCAGCAGTTCTGCTGCTAGATACATTCACCTACAACATTCGTTGCAACATTGTAATAGTAAGAATTGGAAGTCGTATCCATGTATAAGTGTGCCTAAGTTGGAGAATGGATGTACTAGGAAATAGTCATTCACTCATTCGAGGAGAATTTACTGAGCACCTGTAGTATCCCAGTGCTGCTCTGGGATACAGCAGTAAACAAAAAAACGTCTGCTCTTACAGAGCCTACAATTCATTGAGTGGGAGGACGTAGGGTAGGGAGGAGATATAGGAAAAATATGATGGACGAGAGATGATGACGTGTCATGGAGAAAAACAAAGCAGAGAAGGGAGGGCACGGTGAGTTGTTGGTAGTCAGGAAGATCCCTCAGTGCAAGTGCCACATGAGCAAGCCCGAGGGAGGTGAGGGCATGAGCCATGCAGGCATCTAGGAAGGGGCGGTGGAAGCACAGGAGGCTACACATGTGAACACCTTGATGCCGGAAGATCCTGGTGAGTTTGAGAAGCAGCGATGGTGGGGCTGCGAGTGGGTGAGGAGGTGGCCAGTGCCCAGAGCCAATCTAGGCACTGGCGATCACTTTGAAAACCACTGCTGTCGTCATCGGGACACACATTTATTGAGTACTCACAATATGCCTGGCATCATTCTAAGCTTTATACACATATTTTGTTACTTAACACTGACGCTCATCTTCAGTCTTAAGATATCTAGCCGCATTTCATAGATGAGGAAACTGAGTCATAAAGAGGATAACTCATTTTGGGTCAGTAAATTGTGGTGTGCTGACTGCAACCCAAACCAACGAGCAGACTCTCAGCCACAAGGCGGCCTGCTTCTTGCCTTTCTTCTGTCTAGAAAGAACATGCTCCTTTCCCACCATCTTCCACTATGCCTCAGGTCACCTATGGGCCTCGTTCACTGTCATTACCTTGAGTTTTGGTACCCTCTCCTCCAGAATCTGGGAAGACATGGGATAGGACAGCTCCTCTATTCCCTGGCCTCCTCATCCTTTCCATCTCCCTAAGACTCCCATAGCAGGTTGTACAGGACTACGAAACTTCCTAAGGAAGGGCTGGGGTAATTTCACAAAAGGGTTTCACAAGTTGGACTTTTCTCTTGATTCTCAAAAGGAAGGCAGATTAAGTCTTAGGCCCTGACAAGAACATCCTCCCTTCCCACTTATCCCCATTCTAACCTAGTTCCTCTACTCCTTTTAGGCACCTCCTTGGATGTGGAATCTTTGATATTCTCTTTATAATCTGGGCAAGAGCTTCAGACTTCATTACCTCCTCATCTCCAGTTTTCTTCTGATTTGTTAGTGGTAGTAGTGGTGGCTTCCTCTTCTGTATGCCATGTGGACTTATGATGTTGTTCCATTCCCACTATAAATTAAACTTTTCTAACTACACTCATTCCCCATGAATCTGAGGCTGAAAGAAGTCAATTAGGAGGAAAAAAAAAGCCATCTTGGCTTTCTCACACTTTCTGAATCCAGAAGCAAATCTCTGACTACTTCAGAGTGAAGCTGAACAGTGGCACGAGTTTTTAAAAAGCTGGGAAGTGAATGGCAAAAACAAGGTCCAGAGCAGTGTTTCTGGAATAGTCTACTGTTTGGGTATAAAGGTACTGTCTGCAAGGACACTTGGCATTAATGACAGCAGTGGTGGTCTCTGGGGAGGTGAGCTAGGGGATTATGGCTCAAGGGTGGGGAAACTGGCTTTCTACTCTTGTCCCTTTGTACAGTTAGAGATTTGGGGTTTTACCAGTATGCATNCTTATTTTAAAAGTGCTTGGATATCACAATATATGCAATTTTCCCTTTGCTCTGATGCACCTTGTGAAATGCAGCTTTGTTTTGTGATGACAACATGAAGGAGTAGACTTGGTGCAGCACTGAGATGAGGTCTTGACCTTCAGTGTGACTCTCAACATCAAGTAGCCACATTATGGGGGAAAAACCCCTTTCCCATTTAATATTTGTGCATGCTATTTTGTATAATAAAAATATGAGAGATATTTAATAGTAGATATTATTTGTTCTTCATAAAACGTTTTGATTTTTCTATGGCTGAGTCTTAAAAATGGAGCAATATCCAAATTTTATCATTTCTTGCAGTTCATCTGAGGGGACAGTTTTGGCTGCCTACTTTAATTCATGCAGGCACTGTATCTACTGATTTTCTGATGGTGTTGCATCAAGATGTTATTACATTAAAAAAGCTTTTAACTTTTGATGGCCATCTATGAATACATTATACTTATAAAAAGCACTCTGGTCAGTTAGCTTTGGGAAAGGATGACTCTGAAACTCCTCAGCCTTTTTCCTGCTGGTTCCCATTCATTTTCCCCTTTTGTGAACTTTTGCTTTAGCCAAAATATTCTAACCCTTGTCCCCTGGTTCCACTTCATTTCTTATATTTTCTAGACCTTGTTCTTACTCCTTCTCTGATCTGGACCCCCACCCCTCCACTTTTAAAACTATGCATTTAAGACCAGAAGAAATCTACCTTTTCCTTTAAACTTTCAATGACCATCCCCAGCTGCAGTGACATTAAATTCCACCAAACTCCTATTAAGTACAATTTATTTACCTCACTTGGTCATTATCATTTACTAGGAGCAGTATACAGAGTAATCTTCCCACCCCACCCCAAAGATGTCCATGTCCTAACCCGTGGAACCTACAAATATGTTAGGTTGCATATAAAGAGGAATTAAGGTTGCAGGTGGAATCAAACTTGCTAATCAGTTGATGTTAAGGTAGGGAGAGTATTCTGAATTATCCAGGTGTGCCCCCTGTGATCCAAAGAGTCCTTAAAAGTGGAAGAGGGAGCCAGAGGAGAGAACCAGAAAGACAGCATGGAGAGGACTCAGCCTGGTATTGCTCACTTTGAAGAGTGCCATGAGCTGAGGAATATGGGTGGCTTTAAAGAATACAGATACTCCCGTGAGAGCCCTCAGGTGGCATGTAGACCTGCTGATACCTTGATTTTAGCCCAGTGGGATTCATTTCAGATTTCTGACCTCCCAAACTGTCAGATAGTAAATTAAACCACAAATTTGTGATATTCTGTTACAGCAATAATAGAAAATTAACATATGCTAGGATTGCTTAGTTTTTTTAAATCTATTTTGACATCATCCTTTTAAGTGATTTTAAGTTCTGAGCCTTAAATATCTTTGTAGGCCAACATCAAAATGTCTATTGGCCATAGAAAGTGTCATAATCCCAATTCTAACAATCCAAGAAGGACCAGGGAAAGTTAATCCACTGAGAGACTGTATACTAACTTTGAGATGTCATACACACACACAGCCTCTATCCAGCAGCACATTCTCCACTTTAACAGTTCTGATAGTGGCCATGAGTATTTATACCTGGTACTAAAAAGCTCTCCTGGGGTGCCTGGATGGCTCCGTTGGTTGAGTGTCAACTCTTGATTTCGGTTCAGGTCACGATCCCAGGGTTGTCGGATCGAGTCCTGTGTTGGGTTCCAGGCTCTACACGCAGCTTGGAGCCTGCTCAAGATTCTCTCTCTGTGTCTGTCTCTGCCTCACTCCTCAAAAAAAAAAAAAAGTTCTCCTGAGCTAACTTGAAGGAGAGGAATGTAATATGTGTGCAGCCTCATACTGAATTACTTATTAGTTACACGTGATGGGGAGGGTTTCGGATAGCTATTTTAAAATGTGGTTCCATTGTTTGATGTTTACAAAGCCAGTAGTTAACATTTACAGTGTGCTCATTAAGAACCAGGAACAGTTCTAAATGCTTTACATCTATTTTCTCATTTCACCTTACAACCCCCAAAGTAGAGCCTATTATCATCTCCATTCCAAGGAAACTGAGGGTCGGAGACATTAGCTTGCCCAATGACCTAGAGCTTGTAAGTGCTGGAATAGTGAGTGATTCAACCCTAGGCATCCAGGCTCCAGAACCCAAGCTTTGAATTTTAACTTGTACCCTCTTAGTGGTTTATCATCAATTTCTTCATACTTGAGGGCCTGAGGTGGTTAGATAAAAATAAATGTTGGGGCGCCTGGGTGGTTCAGTTGGTGGCTCAGGTCATGATCTCATGGATCATGGGTTCGAGCCCTGCAATGGGCTCTCTGCTGTCAGTGTAGAGCATGCTTTGGATCCTCTGTCCAGCCCTCCCCGCCCCTTTCTCCCCCTCTCTGTCAAAAACAAACACTTAAAAATATAAACAAACAAACACATAAATAAATAAGTAAATGTTAACTATAGGTGGGTCTTATTCCATTCATTTTTCCTACCTCTTTTCAATCATTTATTTTGTAATCAGTATTTGGAAATTTTTCCTTAATTTTCATCTCAGCTTTTCTGTGTTACTAGCTTTGTCAAAGTTCAGGCAGAGGCAGCAGTCATCCATCCTAAAAGGTAAATAGTGCATACTGGATTCACTCATTTGTGAACATTTGGATTAGAAATTAAATTTGACATTTGAGTTCCCAAAGAACATGTTTTTATTCCATTTGTTTACATTAGATTCTCATCCATATAACAATCAGTAAAGTATAAACAGTGAATATGTATGTTGAAACTTTGGGTGATTTTTATGTTCTTGACCATTCTTTTCCAAATCCTTTTAATGAATGTGAAGTTTTTATGATTCAAAATACTATATAAATGTTAAATTACAAATGCATTCATATTATACAAATTTTATTTTATTTTTTAGCTGAATTAAAATTGTTCTAATATAATTTTTTGTCAAATTGGCTAACATACAGTGATATTACACAGATTTTATGTTTTTCCACTTCACCATATTTTAAACACATTCCCATCTTACTGATACTATTTCAGTGACATAATCTTATTCTATAATATGAATATATTACAATTCACTTTGCCAAGATCTAATCACCTTATTCTCTTTTCAGTTGTGAGAAACAATGCTACAGTAAACACTTTGTAACTAAGTTTCTGCAACTAAGTGTCATGGGCTTTGGTCATTTCCTTAAGTTACATTTCTACATGTGAAAATGTTGTGCCAAGGATTTGCAGGTTTTTAGAGCAGATTTTCATGGTGTTTTAATAGAGGCCAGATTTCCCTCCAGAACATTTGTACCCCTCTTCCCGACTTCTCTAGCAGTGCTTGAGAGGGTTAGATTTTTTCCCCTCCCTTGACAACGCTGGGTATTTTACCTTGTATTATTTGTGACCTTAAACATTTCCTTGTTGTATATGTGTGTCCTCTTTTGTGAATTGCCTGCTTTAAATTTTTTTTGTCAATTTTTTTTAAAAAAATCTGTTTATTTTCCTTATTAATTGATAGAAATTTCTGCATTAAAGAAATGAACTCTTTGCCTTATTTTTTTACACAATCATTTTCCCTAGCTTTTCATTTGCCTTTACGTTTTGCTCATGGTGGGTCTTTTATTTATTTTTTTTAATATAACTTATTGTCAAGTTAGCTAACATACAGAGTATATCATGTGCTCTTGGCTTCAGGATAAGATTCTCATGATTCATCACTTAGATACAACACCTGGTGCTCATCCCAGCAAGTGCCCTCCTCAATGCCCATCACCCAATTTTCCCCTCTCCCCATGGTGGGTCTTTTGGTTTATTTCTTTGAACTTGAAATCAGCAGGATGAATTATGCATACTTCTCGGCTCATGGCTCACCTTTCTTACTGCTTCACATCAGGCCCCTCTCATGTGGTAGCTATATTTTTTCTATTTTCCATCCTCCTCCTACAGCCCTCTTGTTCTATACCTACTACCCTGGCCCTTGGCTCCTAGTCTATAGTGTGACATCGGTAACACAGGTTCTCGAATATGTATCTGCTCTTAAAATATATAGATATGGAAGTGTATATAGTATTGTTTCATGTGTGCCCCTATTTTTAATTTTTCTGAATCACATGGTGCTGTGTAGACCACATAGATTTTGCTGTATGTCTTTACTTTTTCACTCAATGCTATGATTTTAAGATGAATTCATGTTTTAGTATGTATCCATAGCATAAAGCTACAGCACTTAACTTATCCATTCTGACGAAGGTATACAGCTCCCCTGTGCGATAGACAATGTTGGCCTGATTATCCCTACATATAAGCCCATAGTCACTGCTAGGTGAGTTTTTTCTGGACCTGATTCTGGGTCATTTCTGTGCTATAACCTCAGTGTGGTAAAGCCAATGGACTCTGCAAAATAGTGTTTTTAAGTGCATAAGATAAAACACATGGGATTACAGAAGAAATTACTTATAGTAATACACAGCAATTGTGTTTCTTGATTAATTAAATATGTAATAACTAATAACTGACTGTTTCAAGGTAGTAATAACCATAAATAATAATGTCACCTGAAAATATTCATGAGTTTTATTTATCACAATGTCACAGATATTTTCAATGGTTTGTTGTCTATATATATAAAGAAAATACTAGACTTTATTGGCACATCTAACTCTGTCTCTGGGAGGACTTTCCTTTGCCTCCATCTGTTTGTATGGAGTTGTGTGTATCAGGCAGTGCGTTTTTGGCTCTCGCTCAACATATTGAGTGAACCTGTCTGACAACCAAGCCCGAGTTTTATCTTCCCCCATAGGTTGGTCAGAGGTACGAAGTGAGCCATCAGTGCAATAGAAGAAGGAGATGGGGAGCTTGGGCCACCTGTTTATGTAACTTACCTGAACCCTGGGGACATGCTGAATCTCATCCTGTGTGTACCATTTTCCTTTTATGATGGGTTACTACTACACCTATCTGAACTTAACTGTTTGATGGATGTTATAATCACGAATTAATGATGGCTTGTACTGGTTACATAGTCATTTGATGTCCCGGGTCAGGAGCTCAGTCTATACTGGGGCCTATTAGGACACCAGGAGCCACTTTTCAAATGGCAACTAGTTCTCTGCCACCAAAGCATAAACCTAGGGTCTGAGTTGCAACTCTTCTATTAAGGTTGACCTGTGACTCTTAATATCTTTAAATCCTTATATATCAAGGATACTTCTAATTCCATTGGTTCTCCATTAGTGTGTGACTTGAGTGATCTAAAACTGGTAATATATTTTCTCTTCCCTCTAGGCCCCACTTGAAGCTGGCAGCCCTCTGAATTGCTTAATAAATAGGTTGGAGCCATATCCCCCAGTTCAGTAAATGCTGCCTCTAAAATCTGAAGAGACACACCAGGCCCCGTCTGTGGCTCCTAGTGCTAGTGGTGCAAGGTACAACAGTCTGTCCTATTCCTTAGGTGGCCTGAGACATGCCACACTGCTGGACCTCTCAAAGTTTCACTGAAGTAGCAGGTCTTTGTAGTGTTTATCCCCCTCCCTCTGGCATGCATCCAGAGTACTTTCTAGGCCATCCAGAGTACTTGCCACTTCCTCTTCACCAAGTCTACTTATGATGTCCAAGTGGAACAGCTTGGTGTTCTCGAGAGTGTCAAGATGATCAGGGATTTTGCAGACAACATTATGAAGAAACCAGAAGAGTTTATATAGACCTGAGTCAACACAGTAAAATGTACTGCTGTCCTTCTCATGTAAGTGTAAAAGTATTTTTCATCCTCTTTACCCTCGGGTATTGAGAAGAACATGTTTGTAAGATCAAGAGCCCTTTGCAATCCACATACCAGAGCTTGTACTGATCTTTTGTATTAAAGATACTATATCTAGCCCATCAGCTGCAGTTGGAGCTATCAAGTGGTTAACGTTAATACATCACCATTAGCCAGCATCATCTATTTGCAGAGGTATACAAGTAAATCAGGAATATGATGGAAACCCACGCCTCAGCCTCCTTTAAATATTTGCAAGTTGTGTGCATTCCTGAAATTTTTCTTGGGATATGTTCGATTTACTGTCTTGGCATTTTTACTAGGGATGGAGGGGGTCATTTTTAAGGATTTCTTCATAGCCCTCTGCCCCCAATTTTTTTAAGTAGGCTTCACACCTAGCATGAAGCCCAATGCGGGGCTTGAAATCATAACCTGGAGATCAAGATCTGAGCTGAGATCAAGACTAAGTAATAACTGATAATTTCAATGTAATAATAGCCATAAATAATAATGTAACATGAAAATATTTATGTTTTATTTATCCCAATGTCACAGGTATTGTCAATCTTAGAGTGGTTATTGTCCACATACATAATCAAAGAAAATGCTAGACTTCATTGGCACATCTAACTCTGTCCCTGGGCAGACGTTTAACCAATGGAGCCACCCAGGTGCTCCTACCCTGCAATAACTTTTACACGGTCGGTCAGAGAGTGTGAAAATTCTACCAAATGATAACTATGTCCGTTCAAATTTCACAGTAGGAAACTGGGGAAATAACCACAAAATAAGTTATTTTGTATCTCCAGGAAGTTTTTAGCCTCATAGTAACATGGACTTCTGCCTTTATCACTTGACATCCGTAAGTCCTTACTCTACCCACTGGTCTATGATGGCATTTTGGGTTTGACTGTTCCAGTGGCCCTTCAGAGCCTATTATGTAACCATCCTCAACAAGTGTGGGAGGATTCCTTTCTCTAGTGTTCAGTTTCTATAGTAAATGGCTGCAAGATTGGGGAAATGTTTATTGTGCATACTTGAGGTATTATAAAGTCCTTCCACGAAGAGACCCATACTCCCCTTTAATCATAGCCTCTGGTCTATGCGTTGGTTTAAAATGGGATTAGAGACCACAATATTTTTCCATTTTGTAGCTGATGTCAATCTTAGCAGCTGTTTCTGGTTGTTGTTGTTTTTGTTGTTATATTTGTTGTTGCTGTTTCATAAGGCAAGTAAGTAATAACCTTGACTGGATATCTGTCTTGCTCCTAGGAACATCATAATCTATTAACCATTTGCAAGGACTTTTGTAGGAAAAGATAACTCTTATTATAATTCCAGTCTGCTGTTACAGTAGTTATGTCCATATTGACTCTGTTGGTAGGTGCCACTCCCTGGCCTTGGCCATTCTAGAATTCTGTCACCTCTTTTGAAGGCTGATTTCAAGACAGCCTTCTCTTCAACATATAGAGGAAACGTGTCATTGAGTTTCTCAAATAACCCAATGCAAACGTCTTGGTGCATTTCTTATTCCCTTAGTGAAGTCCATGTTCTCTAGGGCTTTCTGGCGAATATAGTCAGATAGTGGGTTCTCTGATCATATATAACAAGTGTAATTAATCTATTTTAACATTTTTACCTCCCTGAGACTTAAGACCCCTTCTTTACCATTCTGCCATCCCAACCTCATTTATGGTAAGAAGTCTGCATGGCCAACCTTCAGGAGCCCATCTTAGCAGCATATAAAGATGACTTGAGATTTCCTTTCCAGGAGGCCTAACCCCACGTCACAGGAGAGTGCTTTAATATCAACTAGTTCCCCACTGTGCAGATTTATTTTCTTTCCCTTTACCACCACCCTGATTGAACATTCTCAAAATACACTCCCACACATGTTCCTCCAGTTCTTGCCAGTACTGATTATTCTGGTCCTGTAATTGTTTTGATTGTATAAGCTATTTCCTCCTCGAGTAGGAAATGTATTTTCCCAGTAGACACTTGCTATTCCTGAGGCAGTGAAGGATGTGGTGTCCGATCTTAGACAGAGGAAAAAAAAAGCATTGTCTTGCAAGACGCCTGACTCAGGTGAGGTTTTTGCAAAGCTTCCAGCCATTGTGAAATTTTTCTCTCTAGCAAGGGGGAAGGGGTTGCTTCTTCTGGCAAAAGATTAATGGGAACCTGGGGATTTAAGATATTTCAGCTTATCCACCCAATGTCACCGTCTCAGATGTCAGGATGCAACTTTTCCTAGCAGAGCCTTGACCTTGGCATAGAAGACTTTTTGAGGCCATGCATTCACTCTCCTTTGCAGTTTTGCCACCCTTACAATTAAATCTTGGGTCTGATATATATATATATATCAATCAGCATATATTGCCCTATAGCCACAGGAAATGAGAGATATTTTATTTTTCATTTTCATTTTTATCCCTTTTTCTTTTTACTTTTTATCAAGCTATAATTTACATACAGCAAACTGTACTCATATTAAGCATAGTGCTTGATATATATTTACACTTACGTACACCCCTATAACTATTACCCCATCAAGATACTCTAGATTTCTAGCACTCTAGAAGGCTCCTTCGTGACCCTCTCCCAATCAACATTTTTCTCTCAAAGATATCACTGTTTGACCTTATTCATCATAAATGGATTTTTCCTGTACTTTAACTTCACATGAAAGAATTTGTGGTTTGTACTTTTGCTCCCCATTATATCTGTGAGATGCATTCATGTGTTATATGAAGCATTAGTTCATGTTCATTGCTGTTGAGTATCCCACAGTGTACCACAATTCATTTATCTGCTCTCCTGCTGATGGACATTTGGCTGATTTCCAGTTTGTGCTATTATGGTAAAACTTCCATGCACATTCTTATGTAAGACTTTTGGTGGAGGTAAACACTCATTTATTTTGGGAGTAGAATTTTCCAGGAGGAGTAGAGTTGCTTAGTTATTGGCCATATGGACATAAAACTCTAATACTGTTAATCAGTTTCCCAAAGTGGCTGTACTGATTTAAATGCCCCTACCATCAACATATAAGATTTGAGGTGCTCCATATCCTTACCGGTTACTCACTTCTCATTGACAGTCCTTTTCATTTAAGTCATTCCTGTGGGAGTGTGGTAGTTGCAGTTTTAATGTGTATTTCCTTGATAAGTAATGACATTAATCATCTTTTCATATGCATTTTGCCATCTGTTTATCCTCTTTGTGAGAGTTTTGGGGGCAGTTTTTAAATATCTGACCGTATAGGCTTCTTTTCTTCTTATTGATTTGTTAAGAATTCTTTATATATTCTGGATCTAAGTACTTTGTTGAATACATGCTCCAAGTCCTTGGTTTGCCTTTTAACTCTCTTCTTAAAAAAAAAAAAAAATTCTCTATACCCAACATGGGACCTGAACTCATGATCCTGAGGTCAGGAGTTGCATGTTCTACTGACTGAGCCAGCCAGGCACCTTGCCTTCTTAACTCTCTTAATGGTGCCTTTCAGTGAACAGAAATTCTTAACTTTAATGAAGTCCATTTATCAATCTTTTCTTATAGGTAGTGCTCTTTATGTTCTGATTAACCCTAAAGTCATGAATATGCTCTCCTGTGTTTTTTTCCTAGAAGTTTTATTATTTTACTATTTACATTTAGGCCCAGGATCTGTCTAGAATTAATTTTAGGGTATAGTGTGAAGTAGAGTTCAAAATTCACTTTTTCCATATAGAGACACAGGAGATCAACCAGTTGTCAAAAAGACACTACCATGGAGGACTTTTACATTTATAGGAGGCTTTGAGTTGGTAGTTGGATGACATGAGTATGTTTTCTTTTATCAAGAGTTGAAAAATAGCTAACAAATGCCAAA
The DNA here is from genome assembly GCF_008692635.1 of Crocuta crocuta. Classification (NCBI taxonomy): domain Eukaryota; kingdom Metazoa; phylum Chordata; class Mammalia; order Carnivora; family Hyaenidae; genus Crocuta; species Crocuta crocuta. The sequence continues at coordinate 12,765,471 of NW_027532015.1, forward strand.
CCATTCTATAATTCTTATAATTATGATTGCCATCTACACTACTGCCAGACTACCACATAACCCATGCTTTGCCTTCTACTTTCATCATAGTCCAGTCCAACATAGATAATTGCAATTTGTGAAACCGTTGTTATCAGAGATGATAAGCATCTTCCATACTACCAACAATGGGATTCTTTGGCTGCATGACCAGTGGCTTATCCAGGTTTAGAATCTTGTCTTGAGGGTTTTCATTCTGTGGCCACTTCTGATATCATCTTGCTTGTTCTGAGTTTCCCCCAAAGCAGAACCTGGTCTAGGGTCACATTGTGGTGGTTTACTTGGGATGTGATTCCAGGAAGTAGAAATGAGAAACCAAGGAAAGTGAACTAGGGAAGGAGGGAAATGTAACACTAGACTGCATTACTAAGAGATTAGTGCTTATTCTTTGGAGTCCTTCTGCAGACCTCTGTGGAAGGGACAAAATGAGAAGCATTTCCCCTGCTGCTGTGTGTGCACGTCTGCGTGCAGTGTGTCGGTTCCATGGGCTTCTGTGGTCCTAACACCACTGTGCCAGAGAAGCCCTGGGTAAGAAACAAGAATGTGAGGCCCACTCTTGAGATGAGCTGTTGAGAGAGAAAAAGAGCCAAAGCTTGTGTAGAATCATTTGTATCCCAGTCAGGTGTAGGAAAGGGAGATGTACACAAGAGGTTTAGTTGAAGTATAGGTGACACACAGTGTTACTAATTTCAGGTGTACAACATAGTAATGCAACAAGTCTGTACATTATGCAGTGCTCACCACACGTGTAGCTGCCATTTGTCACCATACAGCACAATTATAATACCATTGACTGTATTTCCTGTGCTGTACCTTTCTTTTTAAGTTTTTAATTTTTTACTAAAAGCATTTTTTAAATGTTTATTGATTTTTGAGAAAGAGCATGATTGGGGGAAGGGCAGAGAGAGAGAGAGAGAGAGAGAGACAGAATCTGGCTCCAGGCTCCGAGCCATCAGCACAGAGCCTGATGTGGGGCTCAAACTCATGAACTGTGAGAGCATGACCTGGGCCAAAGCCAGATGCTTAACCGAGTGAGCCACCCAGCTGCCCCCCAAAGTTTTTTTTTTTAATGCTTATTTGTCTTAGAGAGAGACAGAGACAGAGTGCGAGTTGGGGAACGGCAGCAAGAGAGAGACACACACACAACCTGAAGGAGGCTCCAGGCTGAGCTGTCAACATAGAGCCCAACGCGGGCCTTGAACCCAGGAACCGTGAGATCATAACCTGAGCCAAAATCAAGAGTCAGATGCTTAACCACTGAGCCAGCCAGGTGCCTCAGGTTTGTTTTTGTTTGTTTGTTTGTTTGTTTGTTTTTAAAGTAATCTCTACCCCTAACATGGGTCTTGAACTCACAACCTCGAGATCAAAAATTGCATGCTCTACCAGCTGAGTCAGCCAGGCACCCCTCTATGCTGCACCTTTCATCCTTGTGACTTACTCATCCTCAACTGGAAGCCTGTATCTCCCACCCAATGCATATGTTGATACAGCTCATTGGACCCAAGGGTAACAATGTAGCTAGGTATCAAAAAGTGTCTGAAGCTCACTGTTTGAAATCCCCTCACCATATCTGCTTTTCTCTGTACATCTGCTTCATTTCCAGGTCCTGGGAGTACAGCTTTTTGTTTGTTTGTTTGTTTCACAAGTGCATGGTGGGTAGGAAATGACCATCCATGTCGTTTGTGTTTACATGTTCCCTATTCAATATAGCAATCAGACTGAACCAGAAGCTCTTTGTCCCAAGTCCAAATTCCCTGAAATTACATTTTATTGGTTCAGCCTGGGCCAGATATCTGCTACTAATCTGATCTATTTGAGCCAGTGGAGCTGGGCCATGTGGTTCTGATGCAGCTAGTGAGAAGGCAGTCCTAGGGCTATGGTGTAGAGCAGGGTTGTTGTCTTACGGGCTAAGTACAGTGTCTTTTGGAGGAGGCCACCTTGTGTGGTACTCACTGTATCAACCAAATCCCTCAAAATCTTGTGATTTCTGTTTTTGATGTATTGCTGAGAAAGTCTTTCTCTACCTCATGATTATATAAACACAACATTTTATATTTTTCCCACTATATTTACATGATTTCTTTTTTTTTAGTCAAATTTTTAATCCACCTAGGACCTATTTAGGTGCAAGTTATGAGATAAGACCCTAACTTAAAAAAAAAAAAAAGTTCTGTTATTTAGGGGGCCTGGGTGGCTTAGTCGGTTAAGCACGTGGCTTGATTTCAGCTCAGGTCATGATCTCATGGTTCGTGAGTTCGAACCCATGTTGGGCTGTGCACTGACAGCCTGCTTGGGATCCAATCTCTCCCTCTCTCTCTACCCCTACCCTCTCCATCTCTCTCTCTTTCTCTCTCTCAAATAAACTTAAAAAAATTCTTACTTATGTTATCACCAATTATTCAATAATCCATCCTCTTCTCACTGATTTAAAATATCATTTTCTTATATACCACATTCTATACACAACATGTATGTATATGTCTATAGGTGTAGTAGTGTTTCTGGAGTTTTCCATTGGTTAGCTTATTGCTATTTTAACGTATATATTTATAATTTATAATATAGTATATGATAGAATGTTTCAAAATGAACAGGTATGCTATGAAACACGTATTCTCATTTGTCTTAAGTTCCTTTAGAAAAGCAACTGAATCTATATATTTTTTTAAGTTTATTTATTTATTTTGAGAGAAAGAAGTAGAATGAGCGGTGGAGGGGCAGAGAGAGAGAGAGAGAGAGAGAGAAAATCCCAAGCAGGCTCTGAGCTAACAGTGTAGAGCCTGCCATGGGGCTTGAACCCACAACCATGAGATCATGACCGGAGTGGGAACCCAGAGTTGGATGTTTAACCAACTGAACCACGCAGGTGCCCCTCTACTCATATCTTTACATTGCCTAGCACAGGTTCTATGCATGCTAGATAATGATAATAATGATAGTTTATATGTAAAAATATGGATGCATGATTAAAAATACATATTAATTTACAGTTTTCTTTTTTTTTAATTTTTTAACATTTATTTATTTTTGAGAGAGAGAGAGAGAAAGATAGAGTGTGAGCAGGGGAGGAGCAGAGACAGAGGAAGACACAGAATCTGATGCAGGCTCCAGGCTCTGAGCTGTCAGCACAGAGCCCAACATTAGATTCCAACTCACAGACTGTAACATCGTGACCTGAGCTGAAGTTGGTTGCTTAACTGACTGAGACACCCAGACACCCCTAAGTTACAGTTTTCAACATGCTTTCATAAAGTGTTGTACATTATCCAGAAAAGAGCAAGTTGATATGTTACTGCATTTCTCTTATTTGGTACAGTTTACATGGTAAACTGGTAGACTTGATTATTGTTCCTAATAATTTCCCTTCTTGGAAGAGGACTGTATGTCCCTGGCCATTCTAAGTTGCAGTAGCTCCTGTGAAAGGAGCACACATCCTTGCAACTTTGATGTTAGCCTTGGCCACGTAGCTTGTTTTGGCCAACGGCGTATGAGTGGATATTACTTACCATTATGTCTAAATAGAAATGTTGACTATCTTTGTTTTCTCTCTCTCTGTTTCCTCTGCTATGTGAATAGCATGTTTCTGATACTGAAGAAGACACACGTAACAGGAGAAGAATTACAATCAACTCATGGCTGATGAGCAACACGAATGAGAAATAATCCTCTATTGTTAAGCCACTGTGATTTGGGGAGTTACTGCAGCCTTATTAGTAAAAGCTGACTGATACACATGCCATGCTTACTGTTGATGATCATGTTTTGAATAAGCAGATCTGGTTCAAGTAGATATCTTTTATAATAACTTGAAGTTCTTTAACTCAAAGAGTTTTTATAAATATAGTAAAAAAGGTTAATTAGGATAACTGAACCTCACTATGGACATGTACCACCTAAGTTATCTTAAATACAGTCAGATGTTAAGCTGTTTAGGTTAAAAAAAAGGCCTAATAATGGTGATAATTATAAAACTGTATTTGGCAAAAAGAGAAATTGCATCTGAAAGAAACTCATGACCAATAGATGTCTTCAAAATCTGGAATATGTCCAAGGCAGTGCAGGGACAGTTATGTGTGATCACTGGAAGGCTCTGTTATTAATCTTCTAAGAGAAGACCTCTGCTTATCTTAGTGTTTTTTTCTCCACTCGCTGCCTTCCTTATAGTCTATCCTGTACCTTTCTCTTCCTCAAAGTTTCTTCTCTATCTGTCATTATTTTTAATGCCTTTGGCTTGCTCATAACTTTAGTTTGCTTCTCGATCCTTCTAAGACATCTTTGAAACTTTAGCTCCCAGTATTAGTTGCCTCATCTATATTCTCCCATTTTGAATTCCTGAGAGGATGGTTTTGTTTGTGACCCAGCTGTAGTGGGTTAAATAGTGGCCCTTCCCCCAAAAACGATGTCTACTCAGAGCCTCAGAATGTGACCTTATTTGGAATAAGGGTTTTTGTAGAGATGGTTAAAGTATGGATAATGAGATAAGATCATCCTAGAGAATGGTGACCCCCAAAGCCAATGGTGAGAGTGTCATTATAAAAGACAAAGAAGGCAAAGACACACAGAGAGGAAAAGGCCCTGGGAAGATGGAGGCAGAGATGAAAGGCCGCCACAGGCCAAAGACTTCCAAGGGTTTTCAGCCACCAGCAGGTTTGAGAGAGGCACGGAATGGATTCTCGCTCAGAGCCCAAGAGGGAAGCCACCCTACCAACACCCTGATTTCACACTCTTGGCCCCCAGAACACTAAGAGTACATTTCTGTTGTATTCAGTCATCCAGTTGGTAGCAATTTGTTATGGAAACTATTGGAAGCTAATACTCTTGTTCATTTCTGAAGGCTTTTTTTTTTTAAAGACTTTTTTAAAGTTCATTTATTTATATTAAGAAAGAGAGAGAGCGAGCACAGGGAGGAGCAAAGAGAGGGAAAGAGAGAGAATCCCAAACAGGCTCCATGCTGACAGTGTGGGATTCAGTCTTAAGAGCCATGAGATCATGACCTGACCTGAAATCAAGAGTGGAATGCTTAACCAACTGAGCCACCCGAGTGTCCCCTTCTGAGGGCTCTTAATGTTCATGAGCCATTGACTGAGCCATGGATCTGGTAGCCCAGGGTGATGTGTTTGGAGTCAGATCATCGGCAGGGCTGTGGACAGGGTGGTTTGCTTTGAAGAGACTGGACATGGCACGTCCTAAACAATTTAATGGTTGGCTGCCAGGCACCCATACTGTCTTCTCTTATGTATAGAAGTGTCCCACCTGGTGTCCTCCAACTCTGCCACATGGCACTTCCCGTGTCCAATGGGATGGGCATCTGGGGGTTACAGAAGCATTTCAGAATTTAGTTGTCATTATTAGAATCCTTGTTTTCTGGGCAATGTCCACTTCTCTCATGTAATCGAAATCCTGTTTAGTGTTAACATCTTTGATATTTAGCATCCTATAGCTGAGACTGAAGTTCTCAAATGCGAATGTGTGATCTACTTTAAACGTACATATACTGCTGAAGACCCTCATTCTTGCCTTAAATAATTTTAATAATAATGATGCTACCTTGTAATGTCTTAAAACAATAGGTATAAACCTTTAGAGCAGGGGTTGGCAAAGCTTTTCCTGAAGGATCAAATAGTACCTTTTTTAGGCTATGTGGGCTATATATCTCTGTTGTGACTATTATGGCATGAAAGCAGTCAGAGACAGTATATAACTTAATGAGTGTGACTGAGTTCCAATAATATTTTACTTGGAAAACACTGAAATTTGAATTTCATACAATTTTCACCTGTCGTTAGGCATTGGGTTGACAGCGCGGAGCCTGCTTGGGTTCTTCGTCTGTCTGCGTCACCCCAGCTTGCTCTCTCGCATTCTCTCTCTCTCTCTGTCTCTGTCTCTCTCTCTCTCTCTCAGAATAAATAAACACTAAAAAAATAATAAAATAAAATTCTTTCCCCCAAACTATTTAAAAACAGGAAAACCATCCTTTGCACTATAGTGGCTCTGTAAACACAAGCAGCAGGATATATGCTGACTTCTGTTATAGAAGATGCTTGATCTTCCTTATCCACCCCAAAGTCACCACTTATTTTCTTAATAGGACTCTAATTTCATTTGGGGAAACTTTCCCCACCCTCTCCTCTCATTGAAAATTGTCTGTGTGCTTCAGGTCATGCCGTAGGAGCCCGTGGCCTTGACTCTAGCGACTGCTTCCCTCGAGGTGGATACTGTGGTTGTCTGGGGTCTACTTTCTCTCTTTTCACAGGACCTTGTAGCAAGAAGGAAGGCCTGAGCCTGGAGATGCCGGAGGCTGCCGCATGAATCTTAAGAATGAAGCTGACACAGCAGAAGGCTGAGCCAAAAAACTAAGAGAAATTGAATTTTTATTACATTTCTGGAGCTCCTGGATCAAGCCACTCATGACACTAAACAACCCCAAGGCTTTTTCCACCCCAAGAATAAATAAATCTTCATTCCTCTTTCAGTGAGTTTGAGTTTAGGTTCTCTGTCACAACAAGATACAAACTGAGGCAAACCTCTTACCTTGAACGTTTATTGTAACTATAAAACAAAAACAAAAATGACGTCCCAACATAACTACCAAACCAGAAAAGTTCAAGTCAACAATGTCATCTTTTTGTTTTCTGAAACTAAATTTCTTCTCCCCAAATGCCAAAGGCCGTGGCATTGATGAATGCATTGTGGGTTGTTTTGAGTTCTGCACACCTTTGTGTCCTGCGCCTAAGGCATGTACTATGTAGTCAATCATTTCTTCATTGCTTTTCTTTTTCTGAACTATTACAAAACCTTAATTCACAGAGTTTGCTATGACAACATTCAGCCTTCTCTTGGTACAAATGTATAATTTATATAGCAAATCCAGTTCTGTACTCTCCTTAATTGCTAAAACGAAGAAGAACATCATTGTGCTTGCCTTTCAAATTATATTGATATCAAATTAAAGTCTCATTTTATTAAATTACTTAGGGCAAGCCTTTGATCTATGAAAAGATGTTTAAACTCTGGACTGAAAAGAGAAGCTTTGTGTTTCAACAGGAAACCAATTCAACTGTGGTGACTGTGTTAGTCTGTCACTGGGACATGCCAACTCTCAGCAACTAGGCAAGCCTATTATGTCTAGGCCTGCTTCATTCATTTTTGGGCCAGTTTCTGCACCTTCCACTGACTCCCACCTGTGTCCCATAATTCACTGGTGTTGTCTATTACTTATGTTAGGGATTTCAAACTAATTGTACAATTTGACAGTCTCTTACCTCCAATTGCATATAAAGTCCGCATGCCAGTTTTTAGGTGCATTACTAAAATCTGTACATGTTCTGCCTGTTTTAACTAGGAGTGGTGAGTGAGTCATCTATTACTCCAAAAAACAGCAAAGAACTCACCACTCTGGCTTGTACCAGGAAGCAGTTCTGGTCTTGCCTAGAGGTCTGCGGGGTAGCGCTGCATTAGGCTGCTGCAGGACAGCTTGGCTGTCGGCTTTGGGTCAAGTGTAGCACTGCCTGCGTATCTCACTTTGGGGCCCAGTCTGAAGCGACGACAGTTAACTGGCATCGGCTGTCTTCATGGTAATCATGGGAGTGCGAGACACTGAGCCAAAGGACACAGGACATTTAAGTTTTTGTGCAGGTCATGTTTGCTGACGTTCTGTTGACCAGAGCAAGTTCCATGACACAATATCAATAAAGTGGGGGAAACACCCATCTACTCTGGCATGCCTTAGGTTTCCATGGCTGAGGGAATAAGGGAAGAATTGTAAATTGTACCAGTCTGGTACCTATGGCATTACTTGGTATGAACTTTGTCTCTGTTTCTCCAACTCTCTGATCTCAATTTCTATTGCTAATATGCCCTGTGTGAGTGGATGGGCTTTCTATAGCCAATTTGAATTTTAAAGGAAGAGAATAGTTTCCAGATAACTTAATGGCCATAAAACCAGTAGCTGTTACAGCTGAGTTTCCATTTTGACTCAACCTTCTGGCCTTGTTGATTTATTTAATGATAAAATTAATATTTTTAAATATATTGGGGCACCTGGGTGACTCTGTCGGTTAAGCATCCGACTTGGGCTCAGGTCATGATCTCATAGTTTGTGGGTTCGAGCCCTGCATCGGGCTCTGTGCTGACAGCTAGCTCAGAGCCTGGAGCCTGCCTCAGATTCTGAATCTCCCTCTCTCTCTGACCCTCCCCTGCTCATGCTGTCTCTCTCTCTCAGAAATAAAGCATTAAAAGAATTTTTTTTAATCCTTTAAAAAAGTATTTTTAAATACATTAAGCTTTAATTTTTGTGTTTTTGTGCAATAAAGAATAAAAACATACGTGATTATGTCATTTTGATGTATCCTTGAAAGTACCATATAACTAGTAAGAGATAAGGGGTCTCATTCACAGCCAGATTTGTAGAACCTGGCATAGTTCTGGGCATATAATATATGCTTAATATTAGTTGATTGAAGTGCATTGTTTTCTTACTTATTAATGTTTATTGATCAACAGATAGTAACTTGTATCTGAATAGACATTTTCTTAATACAATGATGTATGTATAATCAATATCCTCCAACTTCATTAGTGCCTGTTAATCACACCAAAAAGGCATTTGTAACGTGATGCATTGAAAAGTGTTAAGTTTGTGTTTGCTCTTTTCAGGACCAGTACAGACTATTGGCTTCTGTTTTCTCAGTCTGTTTTAAAAAGTATCTATTTACATAATCTTTTGATGTGCTAAGAGCCCTTAGAAGAATAGCTACATGGATAGAAATATAGGCTGGGTCTCCTGGGTAGCTCAGTCAGTCAAGCGTCCTACTTGGGCCCAGGTCATGATCTCACTGTCAGTGACTTTGAGCCCCATGTCAGGCTCTTGTGCTGATGGCTCAGGGCCTGGAGCCTGTTCTGGATTCTCTGTCTCCCTCTCTTTCTTTGTCCCTCCCCTACTCACACTCTGTCTCTCAAAAATGAATAAACATTAAGAAAATTTTTTTAAGATTCTTAATATAGGCAAAATCTACTTATTTTCAAGTTTATAAATATCAAATCATGAAAATGTCATTTAAATTTACTTTTCAAAAGCATTTAAAATTAAAATTATGTGTAATATAGGTATAAAAGACCATCATGCATGAGAAAGGCTGTAAAAAGAATCCATGCTGCTTGAAAGAGTATTTTCTTCCTAGAAGGAAGTAAATTATTTCCTATACTTGATTTTATGAAAAAAAGCTTCATAAAACACGAACTTAATTGAAAGACAGATTTGCTTTTCATAATAGGTCATTTACTTTGGGGAGGAGCAAGACCAAAGTAACAAAATACTTTCTTGGGCTTTCTTCAGTGATTCTGAAAGTTCAAGGTATTTCCTTTGCTTTCTTACAGGAAACGTTTATTGTAGCTTAAACATGCATTAATGTCTCAGGTTATAATCATCTTTGCCACATATACTCACGGCCTAAAGAAAGGAAGGAAACTAATATTCATGAAGTGTCTACTCTATGCCTGATAAGGTGCTAGAAGCAAAGATTTTTTAAGATGAGGAATATCATCATTTCAGAAAAGAGGAAACTGGGCTCTGTAAGTGACAGAGTAGTTTGACTCCAAAATCATGTTGTTTGGCATGAACCAAAACCCAAGAAAATGGTCTATTTGATAGTAGTAAACTGGCATGAACTCCACTTGCAAGTTCAATAATTACAGTGTAGTAAAACCAAGTTTTATTTAAAGATAAAACAAATGACAACTATGTACATATATTTTGCAATAGACAAATCACAGTGGTCCAAAGTCCTACAGCGGGTATTCCCCATTGCCACATAAGAGGCCCTGAGGAATGGTTCAAATGTGGATCTACCCACTAGATGCTCCTCAGTCTTGGGCTTGAGTTGACACGTTGACTGCTCCTGGCTGGAATTCCTCCTTGTGGTTGTCCCTGCATTGCCTACAGCTCTGACCTTACCCATAGCCTCGGAATCCACTTCCTCTTCTGGTGGCATCTTGTTTTTCTCATGCTTCAAGACCCATTTTCCAGTCTGGTGGTCCTCTAGATATCATTCTTTGACACTTCTTGATTTCTAAGAAGACTTCCAATTCCTTCTATTCCAGGCAGGAGTTCTCTTTCATCAAAAGGGGGTCCTTTTCTTGATTATCAATTATAAACATCTAGCAAGCACTTGTTGTGGTTAAAGTCTGCTTCTAATGTGTCAATCCTGTTTCCAAAGAATTTATCATCTACCTAAAAGCTATCACAAAAAAATAAAAGCTTCCCAGTGAGAGCTACAGATAAGAGTAGTAAGCGCCTCACGACTTTATAGGAGGAAAGGGCGGACATGGACTTCTGTGGTTCTGAGGGAGCTGAGACTAGAACGAGCCTTGAAAGCATGAGGTGGCCACAGGTCCTCCCCCCCTCCCCCAGTCTAACATCATGCTCTGGCTAGCATAAAAGGACACCTCAAAGACATGAGGAACACATCGGGACTGCCATTCTGGAGGAACGAAGGCATCAGCTTACTCTTTCTCGTATACTTAGTCACTTTCCCTCTCCCCTTGCAGAACTTGAAGAGAGTTTGCTTTCTTCTTCATCCATGGCTTCACTCTCAGAGCCTACACTTGTGAGAATACATAGACCAGCTCTGCTCTGGGCCTGAGGGGGAGACATACTTGTGGCTTCTACGTCGCCTGGCTCAACTTACAAAGTATGAGATAAATAGGCAGACATTCTGGTCATAGGAATAACCACTGCGCATTTCCCTTGAAGAACTCATGTCATATCTCTCTAGAGACTCTTGTGGTAGGTTGAGGCACGATAGCAATAAAAAATGGCTAATAGCTCAGATTTGGGCATAAATAATATTGTCCCTAAAGTGATTTTTCTAAGTGTAGCACTAAGAATTGAGGTAAGTCCAGGAGGCTTCAACTAAGCTAAATGCAGAATTTGGAAAAATATCAGACTATTATTCCACTGCTCCAGGGTAAGCTGATAGTACTCAGTGCTGAGGATACTGAATCAGAGGTCTTCTGTGCTTCTAGGTGCTTCAAACATGTTCCTGGGAACATATATCTGGTGAGGTGGTAGCTCTATTACAACAGCCTAGAGAAGTTAACTTGCCCACATTTATGAAACTATTAAGTGACTGATTAAACATTTGTTCAGATGTGAATGTAACTTCATGGGTTATACTAATTTTTATTTACAAGTGAAGAATCAACCACCTGAGAGTCAAATGAATGGTTCCAGACTGCTCCAATGCTCTAATTTACTAATTTGCTAACTTAACTAGTTTTTAATGTGTACAGAAATGGTGATGAGTTAATGTTACCTCTCCCAAGTAATGAATTTGCATTTAAAACTAGCACTAGGATGGGGCGCCTGGATGGCTCAGTCAGTGGGGCATATATATGACTCTTGATCCTGGAGTTTTAAGTTTGAGCCCCATGTTGGGTGTAGCGATTACTTAAAAATAAACTCTTATTTTGAAAAATGATAAATAAAATTGGCACTAGGATGTACCTTAATGCAGTTATTATTTTTTCTTTTCTTTTTTAAAGCAATATAAACTCACCACAAATGAAAGCTTACTCCAAAGCCCCTTAAGTAGATGTGTGTACAGCACAGCAGTTCAGTCTCAGATGTAGGGGTGTGAAGGAAGGAGTATACTTATAGGGTCTTTTCTTTTTTTTGTATATATATTTTTATTTATTTCTAGGAGAGAGAGAGAGACAGCGTGAGCAGGGGAGGGTCAGAGAAAGAGGGAGACGCAGACTCTGAAATAGGCTCCAGGCTCTGAGCTGGCAGTCAGCACAGAGCCCGACGCGGGGCTCGAACCAACGAACCGTGAGATCATGACCTAAGTGAAAGTCGGATGCTTAACCGACTAAGCCACCCAGGCACCCCTTACAGGGTCTTTTCTTCCTCCATTTCTTTTCCCGGGTTTGTCCTTGAGTGACCCCAGCACCCTCCCCGCCCTCCCCCCGTGCCCTAAATTATACATGTGATGACCAAGTCCTAACTTAACCCCTGCGGGGCTGAGAACTCTGATCTGTTAGATCTACAGAGATCTTCAAGTGTGCATCTCACAGGCAAACACAGAACCCTTTCATGGCAGCCAAACCTTGCCTACAGTTCAAGAGTCTTTTTCCTTTAGAGGAGATTGGTCTAATCTAGATAATAGAGATCTATCCCCGCTTAAGTTTCAGTTGTGTCATTTTGATTATAAACATTAGAAATATCCTAGAGCTGTCTCCAAAATTCACATCATGTCACCGGTAGGGGGTTAGGGAAGGGAGTGGTTGAGAGCTCAGTTATCTCTGGTTCTGAGAATTGCCTCATTTATTTGCTTCATAGACCCCACCCCAGCCCCAGAATGAAAAACATTATGTAATTATTATGTTGTGATATTTCATCTTAGTAGTGAAGAATGTTTTTAACTTCTTTGGGGAAAAAGAAATGAAAAGATTGATTCTATTATATATCTACATGTCAGAATTTCATTGATATCACCTTTAAATTATATATTCATTCTCCACGAAAGTGAAAAATTTTTAAATGTTAATTTTACTTAAATGGTTCCGTCCTTAAATTGATTCAGGAATCAATTCATGCTTAGGGAAGCAAAATTCACTTTGCCCATCACAGAAAGCAAGTTTCTCAAGCCTTCCTAGCACAGTTTGAGAAAACATTTTTTCTTAGATCTTTTATAGTCTCTGGAAGAATAAACTACTGATGTCAGAGAGAGTCTATTTTCCCTGATATGTTACTTGTATCAGTTGCTTAACTGAAAACCCAAGAAAGAGCGGCTTAAGCAAGTGAAGGATATATTTGCTTCAACCAACAAGATATCTGGGGGTAAGCTTCCGGAGCTGGAATTGGGTTCAGCATGCGGCTCTCATTTTGAACATGAAAAGATACCTTCATTTCAGACAACATGTTAGTTACAAGTGGGAGAAAGAAGAAGGAGGAAGGGCAAAGTGCAAAGGAAACTGCCAGGCCAGTCTTTAAAAACGCTCCTCCAGAAGCTGTAAGCAGAGACTTCTGTTTATACTATATTGGCTGGAACCGAATCACATGGCCACCCTACTTCTATTCATCCAGCCTAGGAAGGCAAGTATCTCTGTGTCCAACCAGCATACTAGGAAAGGGGCTGGTTGGACAGGTGGCCAGCTTACAGTATCTGCCACCACTGACTGGGGCTTTTTCTCTCCCTGATACCTTGTCACATGGAATTCTTTCAGACAATAACTTTTCAGTTCAGAAGTTCCAGTTAAAGAATGCAATGTCCTCACCACTTATTTCCTCTTTTAAATGATAGATCTGGGCTGTCTTGTCTCTAAATAGCTACTTACTGTAGCTTGTGTTTTGAAAGCAGCATATCTAAGATCAAATGACAAAATGAAGGGAAACATCTTGTGACCTTTTTGGTTTTAGCCATTTGGGATGTATTTCTTCCCAGGACAGACAGTTCAGTATTTTTAAATATTCTGATGTTTATTTGTTCAAGACCAAGACAGGACTACCATGAATAATGAATGTATGAAAAAAGAGGCAAACAATGAGATACATACTTTTGGAAATCACTTGAGTCTATTGAGCTAAAACAGTTCCAGTTGGAAGAACTGTATTATGTTTGTCTAGGAGGCAAAAGGTTTGCTAGTTTCCATGAGTAAAATTTCACATTGTAGTTCTTAAACTCTGTTAAAGAAACCTAAACGTTGTTCCCTGATCAAGAAATATCTAATTTTGAGTAGCAGATCCTATATAATTCTCGTCATCAGATTATTGCAATTCAGAGCTTAAAAAAATATTCGTTTTGGGGCGCCTGGGTGGCTTAGTCGGTTAAGCATCCGACTTTCACTTAGGTCATGATCTCGCGGTTCGTGGGTTCGAGCCCCGCGTCGGGCTCTGTGCTGACAGCTCAGAGCCTGGAGCCTGTTTCAGATTCTGTGTCTCCCTCTCTCTGACCCTCCCCTGCTCACGCTGTCTCTCTCTCTCTCTCCTAGAAATAAATAAAAACATTTAAAAAAATTAAAAAAATATATTCGTTTTTACAATTAAAATAAGACACTCTCATTAGAGTAAATTTGTAAAAGGAGAGAAGATTTGTTCATATATCTGCTATTATGAATATTTAACATTTTGGAATATTTCTGTTCCTGAATAGGAAATAACAATAGCCAGTTACATACAAACTCTATGCTAATAATTTTGTATGTATTCTACAACCTAATCCTCTCAAAAACTCTAGGAGCTAGGTATAATTTTATCCCTTGCTTATAGATGAAAGTAGTTATGGTCACATAACATGCTCAAAGTCACATGGTTCATAAGTAACATGGCTGGAATGTGAGCTCAGAAAGTCTTCAGAAACCTCAAAATTCTCAGGACCTGAATTGGCAATGTCAGGTATGTAGGAGGCTGAAACAGACTCGAGGGCTGATCAGTGCTTTTCTTGTATCAAGCGATTCAAGATTCCAATTTCCAAGAAAGACTGATGGCTCCGGCCGTCCACCAGGAGCCTAGATCCTAGGACCACTTGATTCTTGTTCTTCCTGAGGGTTCAAGTTGCATGTCTCCTTAGATTCTGTGAGCTCCTCCATAGTGTTCAGTAAACTTTTACCTTACTTTCCAGAGTATTTCTGATGCTTCCTGTCAAGGAACAGTGATATAACAGGTTTTGTGACAACCTAAACATTTTTTCCATGGGAAAATGCACAGTTTCCAACAAGAAATCTATAGATGAACTTAAAAACCGTTCCTTAGAAATTCTAATATCCTATTCATAAACATAACCTATTATGTGTTTCTTACATCCTATCCTAATTAATCTTTTTAAAAAAGTTCTCTTTCTTAGTACTGATTTGGTTATTTTATTACTGGAAGTTATGTGCATATACCCCTAATGTATTTGACCCTAAGATTGTGTACATTTAGCCATTTCCATTTGGCAGGGACCTTACCTATTTTACATACTAGCTAGCATACTCTTTATGGTCAGTAAAAATTACTCCTACTGTTTCATTTGTTTTTTTTTAATTTTTTTTAACATTTATTTATTTTTGAGAGAGAGAGAGAGAGTGAGTGTGAGCAGGGGAGGGGCAGAGAGAGAGGGAAACACAGAATTTGAGGCAGGCTCTGGGCTCTGAGCTGTCTGCACAAAGCCCAACGTGGGGCTCGAACTCATGAACAGTGAGATCATGACCTGAGCTGAAGTTGGACGCTTAACCATGTCTAACCGGCTGAGCCACTCAGGTGCCCTATCATTTGTGTGAGTTTAACAAATCCTATTGTGTTGATTCATGTGTAAAAACTTCAAACAAAAGAGGCAAACTGAAAGTCTCCTTTTAACTCCTCCCAATCCTCATCCACTTCCTGGAGGTGAATTCAGTTATCAGATGGAGGTGGAATCTTCTTGCTGTCTTCTATACATTCCCCTACATGCCTGTCCACATACAGAACTCTAGAGGTTTGTTTTGTAAGTTTCATTCTTTAAAAGGCTTCAGAGTGCTAATGGATGCAGTTTGCTCCTTTCATGACCATGCATCCTGGATATTCTTTGAAACTGGTGCCAGGCATCCAGGTAGACCATCGTCTGGATCTACAATGGATTATGTAATAGTCCTCTTCTGATGGACAATTCAGTTGCCTGTGATCATTTATTATTACCTAAAGCTGTGGTGAACGTCCTTTATACATTTCTCCTTGTGAACATGGGCCACTATTTCTCTAGGATGAACATCTAGAAGTTGATTTCTTAAAAAGATGATCTTCCTCCACTGAATTGCCTTTGCATCCGTGCTAAAAATCAGTTCTCCATGTATGTGCGGGTTTGTTTCTGCAATCTATATTCTGTTCTGTTGATTTGTCTATCTTTGTTTCAATACCACACTGTCTTGAATATTGTGCCTTTAAGAGTAAGCATTGAGGGGCGCCTGGGTGGCTTAGTCGGTTGAGCGTCCGACTTTCACTTGGGTCATGATCTCGCGGTTCGTGGGTTCGAGCCCCGCGTCGGGCTCTGTGCTGACTGCCAGCTCAGAGCCTGGAGCCTGTTTCAGTCTGTGACTCCCTCTCTCTGACCCTCCCCTGCTCACGCTGTCTCTCTCTCTCTCTCCTGGAAATAAATAAAAAAAAAACATTTAAAAAAAAAAAAGAGTAAGCATTGAAATCAGGTAGAGCTAGCTCTACCTTTGTTCTGATTTTTTGAAAGTTGTGACTATGTCAGGCCCATTGCATTGGATTTCAATATGAATTTTAGGATTGACTTATCAGTTTCTACAAAAATGCCTCCTGGGACGTTTTAGGTGGATTTTTAAAAATTGAGATAAAACTCACCATTTTAGCCTTTCTAAGTTTATAATTTAGTGGTTTTTGGTATAGTCACAAGTTTGCACAACCTTCACCACCATTTAATTCTAGTACATTTCCATGACCCCAGAAAGAAACCTTGTATCCATTATTGATCACTTCCCATTACCCTACCACCAGCTCTTAGTAACCACTAATCTATTTTCTGTTCTTATGGATTTGCCTTTTATGGACATTTCATATAAATGAAAGCATACAATATTTGCCCTTTTATGTTTACCTTCTTTCACGTAGCACGATGTGCTCATGGTTCATGTTATAGCATGTATCACCTTCGGGGGTTTTAATTGGAATTGCATTGGATTCATAGGTCAATTTGGGAGAACTGACATTTTAACAATATCAAGTGTTTGGACCATGACAAGATAAGTCTCCATTTATTTAAGTCTTTAACTTCTCTCAGCAGTGTTTTGTGGTTTTTAGTTTGGAGGTCTTTTTATTTATTTATTTTTAATGTTTACTTACTTTTGAGAGAGATTGAGCGTGAGCAGGGGAGGGGCAGAGAGAGAGGGAGACATAGAATCTGAAGCAGGCTCCAGGCTCCAAGCGGTGAGCACAGAGCCTGACACAGGGCTCGAACTCACGAGCCATGAGATCATGACCTGAGCCGAAGTTGGATGCTTAACCAACTGAGCCACCCAGGCGCCCCTAGTTTGGAGGTCTTGCACATATTTTGTCAAATTTATCCCAAAGTATTTTATATGTTTTTGATGCTACTGTAAATTGTTTCCTTTTCAAATTTGAATGTCCAATTGTTAATTGCCAATATATAGAAATGCAATTGATTTTTGTATAATAATTTCACTGATTTTTCTCTGTGGTTTTTATGTTTTCTATTTCTTTTATTTCCTCTCTAATCTGAATTGTTTCCTTTCTTCTGCTTACCCTGGCTTTGATTTGCTTTGTTTTTCTAATTCATTAAGGGAGAAGCTGGATCAGTGACCTGATACCTTTTCTTTTTTCTAATATAGATGATTAGTGCTATAAACTTCCCACTAAATTGTGTTTTAATTTTCATTCAGTTAAAAAAAAATCCTTTCCAATTTCCCCTCTGATTTTTCCTTTGACTCCTGGATTATTTAAAAGTGTGTTATTTTGTTTCCAAATATTTGAGGATTTTCCAGAGATCTTTCTGTTATTGATTTTTTTTTAATTTTTAAAAATGTTTTTATTTATTTCTGAGAGAGACACACACACAGCATGAGCAGGGGAGGGTCAGAGAGAGAAGGAGACACAGAATCTGAAACAGGCGCCAGGCTCTGAGCTAGCTGTCAGCACAGAGCCTTATGTGAGGCTCGAACCCATGAACTGTGAGATCGTGACCTGAGCCAAAGTTGGACGCTCAACCGACTGAGCCACCTAGGCACCCCACTGTTATTGATTTCTAATTTAATTCTATTGTGGCCAGAGAACATACTTCGTGTGACTTGAATCCTTTTAAATTTATTGGCCACCTGTTTTGTGGCCACAAATATGATGTTTTAGTAAATATTCCTTGTGCAATTGAGAAAAATTATGTTTTCTGTTGCTTTTGGGTGAAGTATTCTATAAATGTCAAAGCAAATTGATAGGGCCATTCAATTTTTTTTTTCTTGATTTTTTTGTCTACTTGTGTTATTATCAATTATTGAGAAAGGGATATGGATATCTCTGACTATAATTGTGGATTTGTCTATTTGTCCATGCATTTCTATCAGTTATTGCTTTATGTATTTTGAAACTCTGTTACTAAGAGCATAATTACTTATGATAGCATGGGGTGCCTGGCTGGCTTAGTCGGTAGAGCATGTGACTCTTTACCTCAGGGTTGTGAGTTCAAGCCCCACACTGGGTGTAGAGATTACTTAAAAGTAAAATCTTGGGGCACCTGGGTGGCTGAGTCGGTTAAGCATCCAACTCTTGATTTTGGCTCAGGTCATGATCTCATGGTTCATGGGATAGAGCTCAGCATTGTGCTCTGTGCTGACTACAGAATCCCTGCTTGGGATTCTCTCTCTTCCTCTCTTTACCTCATCCCCCTCACACAGTCTCTGTCTCTGTCTCACTCTCTCAAAACAAATAAACATTTAAAAAAAGTAAAATCTTCACTGGGTGTTATATGGAAACTAACTTGACAATAAACTATTTGTAAAAAAAAAAAAAAAGAATGAAAAAAAAGTAAAATCTTAAAAAGAACCTGCTTATGATGGCATGTCCTCTAGATGAATTGATTCCTTAACATTATAAAATAACCTTCTTTTATCTTAGTAATATTTAAAGTTCTTTCTTGGGCACCTTACAGTTCATTTTTGTTTTGTGTTCTTAAAATGACCAAACTGACAATCTCTGCCTATTTTGGGGACATTTGGATTATTTACATTTAATGTGATTATTGACATGCTGGTTTAAGTCTGTCATCTTGCTGTTTATTTTTCATTTGTTTCACCCATTTTAAGGTTTATTTGAGTATTATTTCTATGATTCTATTTTATTTCCTTTATTGGCTTTTTAACTATAACTATTATTTTTGTAGTTGCTTTTGGGTTTATAGTATACTTTTTAACTTATCCCAATGTACCTTCAAGTGATATTATATAACTTCCATTAAAAATTTTTTTAAGTTTATTCATTTATTTTGAGAGAGAAACAGAGAGTAAGCAGGGGAGAGGCAGAGATAGATGGAGAGACAGAATCCTAAGCAGGCTCTGGACTGTCAGTGCAGAGGCTGATGCAGAGCTCGAACCCACAAACCATGAGATTATGACCTGAGACAAAAATAAGAGTCAGATGCTTAACCGACTGAGCGACCCAGGCGCCCCCATCACTTCACATTTTTAAAGTAACTTATTACATGTTCTTCCATTTCTCTCCTCCCAACCTTTACACTATTGGTGTAATAATTTAATTATACATGTTGTTAACTCTCTAATACCTTGTCATTATATTTGTTTAAACATTCAGATGTCATTTAAAGAGATTTAAATAACGAGAGGAAAAAATCATATAATTTACCCATATAATTACAATTTCCAGTGTTCTTTATTCCTTTGTTTAGATCTGTATTTCCATCTGGTATCATTTTTCTTCTGCCTGAAGGACTTTCTTTAATATTTCTTAAAAGTGTAGGTCTGCTGGTAATGAATTCTTGCAGCATTTGTATGTCTCAATAAAATAAAGTCTTCATTCTTAGGATTAGTTAACAATTTATTGTAAGTTTGAATATAAAGTGTTTATTTATCCGTGTTTATATTTGTATTATGAAATTCCATTTCATAATAATGGAATTTTGTTAGGTTTAGTGCCTACAATGGGCTAGACTTTTTCTGGATGAAAGCGCTGTCCGAGAGTACGGGCAACACCAGGTTTTAGCCCTCCTGGAACCTATAATTCAGCCACGGGATCTCCCAATCAATGTCTAGTCCCCATTCGCCATTATAATTGTGTCTACGTTGCTCCGCAACAACATTTTCCTTTTAAATCCTGGGATACCTTTATGAAATTATTTTCAACTCTTCTCCATTCCCTTCTTAAAATTTGGAATTATTCAACTGCTATTTTAGTATTCATTTAAACTTCTTTGGAATTCCTAAGCTTAGAAGTTCTTGTATGAGAACACCAAAGAACCAGAGAAATGTATAGTTTTTGCAACTTTCTAGTATGTTGTAGTGACTGTGTAATAGAGTTTGTTCTCATCTGAGCCATAGGCTGACAGCTTCTAATTCTCCAGGGAACTTTGTTTAGCAGAGCAGCTGTTGGTTTGTTAGTCCGACTTTGTGTCAGAAATTCAGTGTGAAGAGTGGATATAGCTCACTTAGTGGCAATGATTATTTTGTCAATGCCAATTAGTAGTACTAATTTAATAGGGGAAAGTAACTTAAAAATATGTACTGAGCAATATTTTTATCTAGTTTGCCTATGGTATCTATCAGAAGTAAATATATAGCTTTGTTTTACGTTTTCTCAAGTAACAAATATAATTGTTAAACATTCTGTGAAAATATAAAAGCATGAAGACTAAACATATTATAAACCTCCTTAAAAAATGTTCCATTGAAAATGGATATATTTTGGGGCACCTGGGTGGCTCAGTTGGTTAAGTGTCCAACTTTGGCTCAGGTCATGATCTCGCGGTTTGTGGGTTCGAGCCCCGCGTCGGGCTCTGTGCTGGCAGCTCAGGGCCTGGAGCCTGTTTCGGATTTGGTGTCTCCCTCTCTCTCTGCCCCTCCCCCACTCATGCTCTGTCTCTCTCTGTCTCAAAAATAAACTATAAAAAAATTTTAGAAAATAGAAAATGGATGTATTTTTTAAAAAGTTCATGTTGATGGATAATGGGTGCCTGTGGGTTAGGGGACAGGGTGAGAGTCTTGACTTCAGGTCTGGAGCCTAGACTGCAAGTACAGGATAGGGTAGAATGAGCCCTGGACAAGGGCAAATGGAGTTAAAGGTACAGAACTTTGTATTAGAACAGTTCAAAATGGAAAATGGAAGGAGCTTTTCTGTGAAACAGTGAGTTTCACTAGGTGTATTAAGCAGAACCCGGGTACTATGGAATGTCATAGGGTATACCTGTATTCAGGAAATATTTCTAAACTCTCTCTCCATTTTAAGATTTTTTAATTTTACTAGTGCTATATATTATAACAAAAGGTTAGAAATAACACAAATGTTCCACATTAAGGAAAAGATTAACACAAACTATGACTTACATGCCTGTTAGAATATATAAAGCTACAAGTTTACAGGCTGAGTCATTAATGAAAAGCTCTACATAGGTATTTTTTTGAAAACAACCAAAATCACAAGTTCATATTGCTTATAGGAGTATAAAATATGCTTATTATTTACAGAGATAAATAACACTTAAAAATAATGAAAACACTTGAAATAAAAATTAATGGCTGAGTAGATTCTTTAATTTTATGTAACATCCTTTAGAACCTTAGACATTTTGTTTTTAAAGAGAATCTATGTATTTTATTGAAGAAAATTAGTGCTCAAGCATGAACTAAGGACAAATGAATTAATCCTCACGACAACCCTAAGAGGTATTATTATTATTATTATATCTTTTTAAGTAAAAAAAAAAAAGGCAAGGTGGAAAACAGTGTGCAGAATGCTACTGCTATTCGAGTCCACAAACACAGACCTAACTTTGCATATGCATCTAGAAGAATAACTTTCTCTCTCTCTCTCTCTGTCTCTCTCTCTGTTTCATACACACACACACTTGCCTCTGGAGAAGGGAATTGGGGTTCAAAATAAGTTCAATACGGGGCGCCTGGGTGGCTTAGTCGGTTAAGCGTCCGACTTTCGCTCAGGTCATGATCTCGCGGTTCGTGGGTTCGAGNTTTTTGTACTATGCAATTACAATTTTTTATATTTATTAAGATACTATTTAAAAACAAACATGGGTCTATACTAGAAAAAAGTCTCTTTTAAAGCTTATTTACTTACTATTTATTTTTTAAAAGTGTATTTATTTTGAGAGAGAGAGAGAGAGTACACATGTGCAAGTGGGGGAGGAGGAAAGAGAATCCCAGGCAGGCTTCACACTGCCAGCTAGAAGCCCAATGCGGGGCTTAAACTCACAAACTGCAAGATTAAGACCTGAGCCAAAATCAGGAGTCAGTCGCTTAACTGACCAAGCCACCCAGGCACCCCTTATTTATTTTTAAAGTTTATTTATTTATTTTAGAGAGAGCACAAGGGGTGGGGAAGGGCAGAGAGAGGAAGAGAGAGAGAATGTGCTGTGAGTGTGGAGTCCTACGCAGGGCTCGAACTCAACTAATCATGAGATCAAGACCTGAGCTGAAATCAAGAGTTGGATGCTCAACTGACTGAGCCTCCCAGGTGCCCAGAAAAGGGATCTTTTTTCCTGAATTTGACGTCCATAAAGAAGACCTAGTTGCATGACCAGAAGTCAGTGCTTGGGATGGGGTAAACAGTGCATATGAGCAATGCACGAGGGTCATGTCCCCATTTAAGACCCAGACGAGAATGAAACCAGCCACTAGATCATGAAACAGAGATTAGGACAAAATAAGGAGGTTAAATTAAATGAGAAGTCAGGAATCCGGAAGGAGAACAATTTCTGGGCAAATGGTGTATCAAAAAGCTACAGCTACGGGGTGGTCAGATCTAAAGATGGTTAAGAAATTCACAAGAGCAGAGGGTCAGAAAGCCTGGCATCAGTGTCTGTGGAGCGGTTCATTAAGCAGCAGCAAAATTTCAGTCCTAAGACCGATTCCTCATAGTGACACAGGCACCTACTATGCACCAATAACATTTTAGCAGGCATAAACCAACATATTGAAAATTTAGGGAGAGGAGTGCTATTCTTTTTTTTTTTTTTTTTTTTTAAATAATCTCTATATCCATCATAGGGCTTGGACTTACAACCTTGAGATCGAGAGTCACATGCTCTACTGACTGAAGCAGCCAGACGACCCCTCTCTAAGTCATTTAATAAGCAGTCTGACCCTAGGGTTTCTAGGCAGGTGTTGTAAAAAGGCTTACTCTTGCTGTTTGAGGCCTAGCAAACATCACAGGCTAACTAGTGTGTTAGTTTTCTGTTACCACTGTAATGAAATACCACAAACTAAATGGCTTAAAACAACACAGATTTACTCTCTGACAGTTCTGGAGGTCACAAGTCCAAGATCAGTTTCACTGGGCTAAAGTCAAGGTGTCCTGTGGGCTTCATCATTTGGGAAGGTTCTAGGGGAAAATCCATTCTCTGCCGTTTTCTGCCCTCATCCCTTGGCTTGTGACTGTATCCCTTCTGTCCTCACAGCCCCTTCCCTGCTCTCTTGCTTCCGTCTTTTCTCTAATAAGGACCCTTGCGATTATATTGGGCCCAGCCAGAAATTAAGAATAACCCCTCACATAAATCTAGTGATTCTGGACTTTAGTCACATCCACAAAATACCTTCCTAGCAGCACTTAGAAAGATTAGTGTTTGGTGGGATCACTAAGGATTATAGCCTAGCCATAAAGCCGATCATTACATTTACCTAATATTTTTCTTTAACATGACCACGATTTATACATGTTTACTGAAAAAGAAAATTTTATTTTATTACATGAGGAAAAAGCCCACATCACATCACACTCCATAAACATAAAGTGTATGAAAATAAATACCATGAAAATACTTGTTCACTTCCAGCTAGATGCCACTGCCTGACCAGGGCTGAGCCTGTGATTTGGTCTCATTGTTTACAAAAGCAGAGGACCAAGGGTTAGGGAGAGGTTGACAATTCGGCATGAAACAGAGCCTTTCTCCTTGATAGGAAAAGAAGGACTAAAAGACTTTCAAAAGAATATAACTTTCTCAATACTTAATGGAAGCATCTGTGTCCCAAATAAAATCCTGTCACAGAGTGCCAGAGATTCTTTTTCAGACTTTGGGACCCATTAGCGATGTTTTCAAATCTAAGTTTGTTGAGTGAGACAGGCTGAATTTAAATCCAGAATTTTTGGGGTCCCTGGCTGGCTCAGTTGGAAGAGCATGCGACTCTTAATCTTGGAGTTGTGAGTTCAAGCCCTACGTTGGGTGTAGGAAATACTTTAAGTAAATAAATAGTTAATTAATAAATCCAAAGTTTGTCCTTCACTTGCTAGCTTTTCACTGTTACACCACCCCTACAAATCTATTTCCTTACCTGTAAAATGGCAGTAATAAGAAAATCTCCTTCATAGTCCTGTTAGTAGTTATTTAAATGAGATAATGCGTGTATAGCCCACGCACGTATAGATAATGGTATAATGCCCAGCACATGGTATGTACCTTAAAAATGTCAGTCACTTTTGGGGTGCCTGGGTGGCTCAGTCAGTTACGAGCTCAACTCTTTGTTTTGGCTCAGGTCATGATCTCATTGTTCATGCAGTTGAGCTCCAGGTCAGGCTCTGCGCTGACAGTGTGGAGCCTGCTTGGGAATCTTTCTCTCTTTCTCTCTCTGCCCCTCCCCTGCTTATGCTCTCTCTTTCTCTGAAAATAAATAAATCAACATTTAAAAAATGTGAGTCACTTTTAAAGCAGAAAGTCACTGTTGTAACTGATATCATGGTGCTTTCTGGAACAATTAACCTTCTTCCTCTCTACCCTGAAGCTGAGACACTTGTCCTTTGACCAAGCCTCTTCACTCTTGAGGTGTAAAAATCTATCACTGAATCTTTTATTTCGACTATGGAATCAGTCTATTTAAATCTAAGAGCCTTTGTGGAAGGGACACAGAAGCTGATGTAGGTGGAAGTTGTTGGCAAGGTCACCTGAGCAGTAGATCCTCAGTACTGGCTTGCCATAATCATCATGGTATATCACCAACGGGTATTTAGGGGTGAGCACCTGCTGTGGGTGACAGCCTTGAGACTACTATGTGAGGTGGCCCTTTGTGAACATTTGGCTGGATGTCTGCAACATGCCCTTAGAAGCCATCAGGAGCCATAGATCATGTGAAATTGAGCTACTTTATGGCTAAGAGACACGTGCTACAAGGAATGAAATTATAACTTGTTCTGAATTGTACTCCACATTTCCCCTTGGCTGCCTGTTTGCTTCTCAGTGTAATTTGGGGTGTTGACCATGACTCACAAAAATCTAGGTGGTTTTGGGTACAAAGCTGTCTTATAAACTACCTTTTTCTTTAACTTCCTTGTGGCCAAGATCAGCAAGCATAGTTTAGGATTTAAACTGCAGAAAGTGTGCTCTTTGATGAAAGATGCTCATATGTTGTAAACATTCTGATATGAGAAAACTTTAGTCTCCTTACCCACAGGTTATAATGGTTGTGTAATTTTTAATGGTTGATTTTTTTCCCCCTAATATGTTTTGTTTAGATAGGGACAGCTGGGGAAGACATATTATTTCAACTCTTTATGGGCACAAACTTAAAAATAATTGGTTCTCTCTATAAAAATCTTAATTGTATATTGAATTATTGCCAAGTTTTCCTAGTTTGTTGGGAAACATGAGTTATGGCCAAAGTATTAATAGAAGTTAAAACTTAATTCTTGAAATTACAGTTGGAGTTATTTGAATAGTAAGAAGGTCCTGCTTTCCAAATTGCATTTCCATACTACTTTTAAAATAGCCTAATATAAATGACCCAAATAAGCACACATTCTTTCTCTATCTTATGCAATTAAAACAGTATTTTACAGAAGAGAGCTGGTTTGCTGCAGTTACAGTCTTACTGTGGAGAAAAATAAACTGCTAAAATGCTTTTCATTGAGGTGAGGCATACATCCAGACTTTATGCAGTACAAAGCTTATGCAATTCTGGAGTCCTTTTCTGAGGGGAATAAAAATGAATACCAAACAATTGACCTTGCAAACTTTACAAAGTTATCTGACTCTATGGACACATTAAGGTTCCCTAACAGGGCTCAGGAAAAATCCAGTGAAGGGGCCCTGAGGCTCCAGCTTCATTACCTTCACAGTAAAGTCACCTGTGACTAAGATACATTATTGTTGAATTTTCTGAGAATGTTCCAGTTTCCCAAATTAATTCAGAATCTGTTTGGGTTCAAACCTTAGGATGGGCAAGTAGTACAAATAATCAATTACCTGTACAAGGTGATGAACTATTCTGTTATTGACAGTGTTCCCTTATCATGTTTGTTTATTGAAGTATGATAAGACAAAAATTCTAGCATTTTGCAGTTTTCATTGGACATAGGCAGAATTACAAGTAGCCCTTTCACAAGATGTGAGAAAAATTAAAGCCAAGGGTAATACAATCTCTGAAAGCATTTTTCCCTCATTGTAGATTTTTCTCCTGGAGACTTGCTAAGTAAGAGAATTACATCTTCCTTGTATCTACATAATTACTTTCTTAAAGAATGTTATATACATATATTAGGTTTCACTGGGAGTGGAAAAGAAAAAGAAAAAAAGAGTAAATCAAGGAGCCTAAACTTAAAATAACTTCTCTGTAACTGAGAAAGATCAATTTTCCTGACATGCCTTGATCTCCATGATCAAAAAGAAGTAGATTATTTATTTATTTATTTATTTCAATGTTTTATTTATTTCTGAGAGAGAGAGAGAGAGAGAGAGAGAGAGCGCACGAGTAGGGGAGGGTCAGAGAGAGAGAGAAAGACATAGAATCTGAAACAGGCTCCAGGCTCTGAGCTAGCTGTCAGCACAGAGCCCCACGGAGGGCTCGAACCCACTAACCGTGAGATCATGACCTGAGCCGAAGTCGGACGCTCAACCGACTGAGCCACCCAGGCACCCCGGAAGTAGACAATTTAGATATTTACTCCATGTAGGAAATGTGGGCGATTTCTATAGATAATTCTAGAAGAAACTTTGTTTCAAAGCTTCCTGAAATAAGAAAAGAATGTCTTTCATTTTCCATTTGACTATAGGGACTCAGACTCGGAATTCTTTCTTGTCTCAGGTACACAGCTTTAACAGCCTAATGTTCGTTCATGTTTTACGTACATTTCTTCTTTTTGAAGATGATGAAAGAAATCATTAAATGGCCAGAAGATGGGGGAATGAGAGGTAAGAGGCATGGAATTAGGATCCTCACTTAGAAATTGGAGAAGGAGGGGCGCCTGGGTGGCTTAGTCCGTTAAGCGTCCGACTTTTCGCTTAGGTCATGATCTCGCGGTTCGTGGGTTCGAGCCCCGCGTCGGGCTCTGTGCTGACAGCTCAGAGCCTGGAGCCTATTTCAGAGTCTGTATCTCCCTCTCTCTCTGACCCTCCCCTGCTCACGCTGTCTCTCTCTCTCCTAGAAATAAATAAAAATATTAAAAAAGTTTAAAAAAAAGAAATTGGAGAAGGAAATTATTATGGAATAATCAATTCATCTGAGTCACCTTATCATCTTACGAAACCATATTTGGTGCATGGACACTGGAAAAGAGAGAGCTCTGCTGTATGGATGAGATGACTTAACACACCCATGTGTGACAGGACTGTTTGATCTAGTCACTCCGGACGGTGGGTGGGCACTGAAGTTTCCAGGTGGGCTCGTTGGGTTCAGGCATGGCCCCTTGACAATATTGGTGACCTTAGAACATTAAAAATAAAAGGAGGGGTTGGGGCGCCTGGATGGCTTAGTCCGCTGAGCGTCCGACTTCGGCTTAGGTCATGATCTCACAGTTCGTGGGTTCGAGCCCTGCATGTGGCTCTGTGCTGACAGCTCAGAGCCTGGAGCCTGCTTNATTTTTCAACCAAGGATTTGAGGCAGCTCACTAGATACACATGTAAAAAAGTACATAAATACAATATTTTTAAAACCATGGCCATGGATACCTGGGTGGCTCATTTGGTTAAGCTTCTGACTCTTGGTTTCGGCCCATGT
The DNA here is from genome assembly GCF_008692635.1 of Crocuta crocuta. NCBI lineage: Eukaryota > Metazoa > Chordata > Mammalia > Carnivora > Hyaenidae > Crocuta > Crocuta crocuta. The sequence goes on from NW_027532015.1 coordinate 12,793,158, forward strand.
CATGATCTCACAATTGGTAACATTGAGTCCAACTTGGGGTCTCTGCTCCTCTGCTTACTCTCTCTCTCTCAAAATAAATAAATAAACTTAAAAAAAATGATGGCCATGTAAAATAGAATAGAAGATTAATAACTGTGGCGGTGGTATTGAAGATATATAGAAGACATATTTCCTGGCCAGGAGGGCATAGGCACTTCAGTAGAATAGTAAGTTTATCTTGAAATTTCCTAGAAACCAAAGTGAAAAAAGGAAACCATGGTCATTTTCAAAATTTTAATTAACCATGAGAGAAAAAATATTACTTCTGGGAAGCAAAACTTTCATAACATATATTTGAAAGGAATTTCTCAAGTGAAGCTATTGTAAACAATGTCCAGAGCAAACAAAAATAATTAGTTTATAAACTGTTTCTTGTATTATCTGTTGATGAAGGCCAGCTGAGTTTTCAAAAAGCTGCTGAGTAAGAACAGTTCTGCAGGGAGTAATCCGTACTATGGAAAGGACCTAATATGGACTACTAAACAGTTAAGCAAAGAATAAATATGGAAGCAACGTGCTAAAAATCATAACTGTTAGTATAATACTGGTATTTCCAATTCCTTTGTAATAAGATGTTGGAGAAATTGGTTAAGAGAGTGGTTCTCATTAAGTTTTTCTTTCTTTTTTAAAAAAAACTTTTTAAAGTTTTTTTTTTTATTTTGAAAGAGACAGAGAGAGTAAGTGAGAGAGCGGGGAGAGAGAAAGGAAGAGAGAGAATCCCAAGCAGGCTCTGCACTCTCAGCATGGAGCCCGATGTGGGGCTCAAACTCATGAACTGTGAGATCATGACCTGAGACAAAACCAAGAGTTGATGCCTAAGGGACTGAGCCACCCAGGCTCCCCTGATTCAGGTTTTCTTTTTATCTTTGCCATTCATTGTTCTTTGTAAACTTCATATGTTGAATAATGGTAAAGGATTTGTATCTAACTGCTCTGACTGAGATTTTAAAGATTACTTATTTGCTGCATTTAATTTTCTATAGCTATTTTCCCTCTCTGAATCACAGGTCCTTCAATACTTCTTGTGATGGTTGCTTATAGAACAAAAGGATGGCAACGGGATTTCAGTAAGACATTTGGTAGACTTCCATATAGACAGGATGGAGGAATATAACTGGGGAGGCAGATTTGGAGCAGTTGACCTACACTGTATCTCAAAAATGTTGATATATAGGGGCACCTGGCTGGCTCAGTTGGTAGAGCATGTGACTCTTGATCTTGGGGTCATGAGTTCGGGCCCCACATTGGGTATAGAGATTACTTAAAACATAAGATATTTAAAAAATAATTGATAGATAAATGGCTGCTATTCTGTTCATGACCCTGGCATGCTGTAAAGATGAGTCCAGGTATTAGAAACTGAAGGAAGAGCAGGCTTTGGTGGAGGAGTAAATGAGCTCAGTTTTGGACATTGATGTGAGACTTTCAGGTTGAAATATTCTTCATCGGTTGAATAAACTGACTTAGAGGAGGGAGGGAGGACGGAAGGTAGAGAGATCTAGTTATATAACAAGCATTTATTAATTGCTAATCATGGTACTAGGCAATGTCTGAAGAATTTTACCTGTTGTAACTCACAACATCCATATCAGGATTATTCTATTTTGATCTCTGTTTTACAGATGAGGAACTGAGATATGACAGGTGAACTGTCTGTCCCAAAGCCACACAGCTGGTGAGTGGTAAGAGCTGAGTTGTCAACCCTGGTTAAAGGTACATAGAGTTAGGTATTAAGCAATAGCTGAAGTCATAGGCATGGTTGAGTTGCTCAGGCAACCTGTATGAATTGAGGTACCTCAGCTTCTTGAGGATCTGTGAGTTGGCTTTGGTGGTTTAGGAAAATAAAAGCTGTATTTTCTGTGTATATGCATTTTCTGAAGAGTATGTTCATTACTCTGGTTCCCCAAGTTAGCAAAATATGATCTAGAATAAGTAAGGAAGAGCATGACAGAAACCCTGGGAACAGTTTCGGGAAAAGGGGAATGATCAATAATGTGAGAGGCGGCATAGAGTCAAGGGGCAAACAAACAGGAAGTGACATCAGCAGAACCATTTCAAAGGAGGGAGGGGTGAGAAAGCAGATTGCGGTGGCTTGGATTGTGGACCTGGACACTATGAATGCAGACTTTTCTAGAAGCTCGACTGTGACGTGAAAGAGAAAGAAGGGGGGTAGTAGCTAATTATATAGGGAATCAGGATGAGTATAAGTGGTTTAATCTTTTGATGAGAGAGACTTGAGTATGTTTTAAGTGCTGAAGTGGCAAATGGAGAGAGAGATCAAAGATACAAAGAAGCAGGTAATTGTAGGAGCACGGTATTGGAGGATGCAGGAAGGGATGGAATCCTAAGCACAGGCAGGTAGAACATCTGTCTGGACATGAGGTAATGATGAGTATGAATATAGGTAAATTTGTAGGTAAAGTAGAAGCCTCTCTACTTTTTATCATGAGGAAATAAAGCCCAGATAAGCAAAGAGATTGATGTAGGGTCTCACAGCCAATTTGGAGCACTTTGGGAGCTAGAATTCACTGCACTTTCCATGACATTGTGGGCTCTGCCAGTGAAAAACTCTCCCCTTCCTTGCCTACCAAGACACTAGGTTATTTGGAGACTTTCTCATGCTTTCTTGAGAAATTCTTTTCTATTTCTTCCTTGGATCTTTATTCTTCTCTCATCATTTAAATGTGTTCTGTGCCCCCAGGTAGTGTGATATAATTGAACAGTTACAGACTTTAGAGCCTGTCCTGGCTTCAGACTCTGACTCTGTTCTTCCTAACTTTGTGATCTTGGGCAAGGTACTTAACTCTACGGAGCATCTCAGTTTCCTCATGTGTAAAATGGGTACAATAAAACTGAACATCAGATTGCGTGAGGATGAAGTGAGATAATATGAACAAAATGACTAGTGCAATCCCTCGTGCATAAGAGGTGCTTAGAAAAACAACTCCCTATCTATTCTCTCTCCCTTGGTGAAGTCCCTAGAGTCCCAGGCTCTTTGGCTCGATGCAATTTTGAGAAAGTCGCTTACTCTTTCTGATTCTGTTTTCTCAGGTCAAAAGTGGAGACAGTTTCACTTATTAGGCAACACTGTTGTGAAGAGAAGGATGACTGGAAATCTCCAGGAGGGTGGTCAGTAAATCTTTGTTGAATCTGAATCTCATCCACCTCCTGAACTTCACTCAATGACTCCTATGGCCACCTCTCCAAAGTGTATTTTCCAGCCTGTTCTTCTCACTTGAGCATCAGGCTCTATTTCTAACTACTTGTCAGATATTGCCTGGATCCTATACCAAGGGGTATAGTTGCTTTTATTTTTAACTTGCTATATTCAGGATTCATCTTCGATCACTTCCACGTCTAAGATAGTTGGCACGCCCCTTCTCCTGACCTTTACCTTCCCTGGTCCCTGGCGGCAGCTGTGTGTGTCTTCTCCCATTTCTTCTCATCGTGCTGGTCATTTTTTATTTATTCTCTCTCTGTCGTGCCCACGAAGGCTGATTTCGTGTGCAGCACCTCTCAGTCTCCCTTGCCAGGTAGCTTTTCATTGGAAGCCCCTGTTCACAAGGAAGAAAAAAGCTTCTGTTCTTCTGCTCAAAACATAGCCATGGTTCCATTAAATTGGAAGCTAAGACTACCCGCTTGATTATTTGAGGCTCTTCCTGCCACGGAGTGGTATTGGCTGCTTACTAAGAAGAAATATAGTTGTTGCTTCACAAAACCATCAATGGAGAATTGTTGTCCTCAGGACTCAGAACCTAGAGGAATAAAGGTCTGGATCACCCCAACCAGGGATGGCCAACAGTCAAGAAAACATGGTAGAAGAAGGGAGCTGTGATTATCAGCTTTGACGTCAAGACTAGTTACAGAGGTGGCTGCATGCATAACTTACGCTAATTGATTTTTTTCTTTATTCTCCCACTTGCCTTCTACCCTGTGTGCAGAGAGCCAAGAGAATAAGAGAGTGAGAGCATGAGTGGGGGAAAGGCAGAGAGAGAGAGAGTTGAGAGACAGAGAATCCCAAGCAGGCTCTGTGCTGTCAGCACAGAGCCCAACGCAGGGCTCAGCCTCATGAACTGCAAGATCATGACCTGAGCCGAAGTCAAGAGACAGTTGCTGAACCTCCTGAGCCCCCCAGGCACCCCGTTGGCCCTGTTACTCTACTCACACTTTCGTGCATTGTCTCTTCGTTACATTGCCTTAATCGAATAATCTGAGTTGGTGTATTTCCTTTCCAGACTCTAACAGAGAGAGTAATTTAAAAATCACATCAATAGGGGCGCATGGGTGGCTCATTCGGTTGAGTGTCCAACTTTGGCTCGAGTCATGATCTCACGATCCGTGGGTTCGAGCCCTGCGTCGGGCTCTGTGCTGACAGCTCAGAGCCTGGAGCCTGTTTCAGATTCTGTATCTCCCTCTCTCTCTGACCCTCCCCTACTCACGCCGTCTCTATCTGTCTCTCAAAAATAAATAAAACATTAAAAAAATTTTTAAAAATCACATAAACACAAACTCTAATATGTTCAAGAAGAAGTATAGTATCCCATCATAGGGAGACCTGATCTGGCTGGCAAGCTGGGGAGCGAGATGGGTTTTGTCAAGGAAGTGACTTTTGAATAAAAATCTGAAGGGGGAGTCAAATTAACTATGAAGAGCATATGAGAGGAGAGGGAGAGACAAAGACAGAGGATGAGAATATTCTCACTGAGGAAAACATAGTGCAGCAGGAAATAAGGCTGGAGAAAGATAGGGAGAGCACTCTCTGGACTTTATGATCCTCCTTAGAGATAATCCTAAAGATAATGAAAAAGCTTTGAAGGTTTTTGAGCTAAGGAGGAACACAATCAGATTTGTATTCGAAGATCTCTCTGGCTAATCAGAGACAAGTGTCACTTTTAATTTTGGGAAAATTACCACTTGCCTGCCAGTCTCTTAAAAGCAGATTTTTTTTGTTGTTTGTTTCTAGAAGTTTCCAGACTAGCTAGCCAGAAATTTCTATCACTTGGCAAATCCTACGCTTAAACTAGAGTAATTCCTGGACAGAATGCTACATGCCACAGTGCCTGTTGTATCTTTTTGACACCATGATAATTTGTTGCATTTCGCCCCTGCTGGGTAAAGATAATAGTAACAATATAGTGACCATTAGACTTGTAATACAATAACAAATTTGTACTATGTATCAAAAAGTTGGAAAATACTATATGCTCTATCGGAACTTATTTAATTTCCACTCAGTTTTGGAGTCTTTACAAAATATACAGACTTCTACAACTTTGGTCTTAGAGCTGATTTAGCAGGATTTCTGTCTTTTCTTTCTTCAGGTATGTTAATGAAAAAATGTGAATTGGGAGTGCTAGTCTTGATTTGACGTTCAGATGTAGCCTAGGGCCGCAGGGCTCCGTACTTTCTCAGTTCTCAAGGACTCTTGAACTGAGAGTAACAGAGGCATGGGTAGAGCTCAATCCCTTGCTGAATATACAGTGTGAGAAAGAGCGGTGACAGCCAGATAAGAGTGATGTGACTGGAGCCCAGGACACCAGCCTTGTGCACTGTTTCTACCTTATTACCCTTGCTTGGCATCCACTTGCCTTACTGACTCAGAGAGTTACGGAACCAGCAACTGGGAGTAATGTGCCATTGTGAGATTTTTGCCTCTAATAATTTGGGCATGAAACAGTTTGTCTCACCAGATTAGTGTTATTGACTGAAGTTTGTCCCTTAAAAAGATATGTTGAAGACCTCTCCCCAAGTAGCTCAGAGTGTGCCATTATTTGCAAGTAGGATATTTGCATATTACTAGGTTAACATGGAGTTCTTCTTGGAGTAGGGTGGGTAGGCCCTTAATCCAATAAGATTGGCATTGTTATTAAAAGAGGAGAGATACAGAGACAGAGACTTTGGGGAAGAAAATGGCCAAGTGAAAATGGAGGCAGAGATTGGAATGATGCACCCACCCATAAGCCAAAGAACACCAAGGACTGTCGGCAAATACCAGACTCTAGAGGAGACAAGGAAGGATTCTCCTTAACAGGTTTCAGAGGGAACAGAGTCCTGCTGACAGGACTTAGTTTCAGACTTCTGTCTTCCGGAACAGTGTGACAGTACATTTCTGTCATTTTAAGCCACCTAGTTTGTGCTAATTCATTATGGCAGCCTGAGGAAACTGATATAGTTGGCTTCAGCTTTTATCCTGAGCCCCTGAGGTGAAATCCTACATCTATTATCATTTAAAGTTTGAGTCATATTTGGTAAGATTTACTTAATACTATAGGGAAAAAATTATTGAGAAAACATTTCGTTTCAAATGGGAAGAGTACTTTATTTCTACTGAAGGTAGACTTTAATTTTTTTGGATACCTTTTGGATAATTATCAAGAATACATTAAGTACGCATCCCCTGGTTGGTTGATGAAGTTTGCCTTCCTTTCTCATTAAGACCGTTTTTATTTTAAATTCACATAATCATAAATCATTGTTTAATCTCTGAGATTTCAAATTTGGTGCCTCTCTTTCTAGCCAACTGCTCTTGCCTATTTTTTCTCCTACTCCTTCACAGTCACTGAACATTTCTGGGGCCTTCCCCAGATTGTATGTGAAGCTTTGCCATTGTATTTAGGCCATTTACTTATATTTTTAAATCCACTTCCTGCTCCATAGTCAGCCTTTTAATGATGGCCCTTGTCATTACCTTGGCCACCGCAGCCCCATGCCACTTAGCCAGTGTTCACACCACATCGATCTGCAGCCATCCGCTGTGTTCCGGAGTTTTAGAGTGCAGAGGGTAGATCTGTGTCCATGGGGTCCAGTCCTTACCCAAGCTCTCCAACTTCCTGAGCCCTCCTCCGTTGTTCCTGTATTCACCACTTGTTGAGTCGCTAGGAAATTCCTCACATTGCCTCTTACATCCACTCCAGACACAATTTTGCTCTCCTTACTGAGACCCAGGCCATGTGGCAACTTCGCTTTAATTCTTGGTCTCATCTTTCCATGTTCATCTAATTCTCTCCAGAGTCTCCAATCCTTTGATGACCTACTACTTCCTCACCTCATAAATCGCCATGTATTCAACGGTAAGTAACAGAAAATCTCAACCAATAGGAGTTTAAGCTAGTGCTTCTCAAACTGTAAAATACATCTGAATCACTGGGGGAACTTGTTAAAACATAGATTGTCAGTCAGTTGGTCTGGGTTGGGCCCTGAGAGTCTGTATTTCTTGCAAACTCCCAGGCGATGCTAATACTACCGATCCCCAGAACACAGGGGTAAGTGCATATGGAGCCATCCTTGTGGGAGTAAGCTCAGTATTTGCATGGTGGCTTTAATTCTTCTGGTCTCCTCCTCTTCGTCTCAAGATCCTTGTGCAGCTCCTGGAGCCCATCCTCACTTGACTGCATCCAAACGCAGCAAGGCAGGGGTCTGACCAGAGATGGGAATGAGAGAGCCTTTCTCTTCCCCTCCTCTTCTCATTAGGGAGGTAAATATTTGTTGAAACCTCCTGATTCTCTTTACAATTCATTGGCTTAGAACTGGGTCACACCTGACTAATCACTGTCAAAACAGAATGGGATAGATAAATTATGATTTATGTCAAGAGGCTGGACATACTGGCAAACAAGTTAAGTCCTGTCAGCAGAAAGAGGAAGGATGGCCCAATAGAGTAAGCAGTTTCAGCCATATGTGGTTCTCAAGTACCGTTGTGAGTGGATTTTTTTTTTTATAATATTGCTTCATCTAACCATTTTTTGAGCTTCTTTTCAAGCAGTTTTCTCTGTGAATGTTCTAGTTCTATCACATGTATATTCTCTTTATTCATACGCCTGAAATCTGGCTTTTCTCCCTATCATAATGCACTTGCTCTTTTGGAGGTTGCAGGAACCCCTTCCTCACTTTTTCACCCTTCAGCCCTTCTACCCTTGGCATTGGTGAGTCACCACTCAGGTTTCCTCCTCCTCTGTTTCCTTCAAAGCTTCTTTCTTCTCTTGCCCTCTGGCTGGGGGCTTTCCCTCACTTGGACTTTAGCTTTCAGTTCATGGCTCCTTATCCTCACCTATTAGCTCTTGGGACATCTCTTCTGATGACTGTTAACTGTCACCTCCGAGGCTTCCAATTCCTTTGTGGATTCCACCCCCTAGATCTTTTCTTGCCCGTCACACACTTCCAACTGCATGTCACACCAAACCTCTTCTCGTCCTGACTGGTTTCTTTTCCCATTTCCCTTTAGTAGCTGGCATTAAATTCTTCTTGGGATAAGGTAGCATAATGTTTTGTTCCGTTGTCTTCTTTTACAGGATGTTAAATGGTAAGTTGTGACCAATGCACCAGGAAGTGACACATACTGGATACCAGAATGAGTTGTGATGAAGACTACAATGTGGACATTTCAAAGTAAATGGTGGAGGGCTGGTTAGATTCTCATTCATACAGAGGGTCTAAGAGGGAGGTGGCTGAAGATTGGGGAGGCTCTGGGAGATTTTGTTTGAATAGAGCTGCGCCAGGAGCTCTGCTTTCACCTCTGGCCCATCCCCCCACAGTGTGCAAGCACACTGGCATCTAATACCAAGCCCAGTGAGAAGGGGTTCCTTAGGACCTCTGAGAGCTTGGCACAGGTTGCTGACCAACAGTGGGTGGGCGCTAGACTCCCACCTGAGGAAGTCACTACATTCTATGGCAGCGGAGTAGAGGGCTATGCCTGGGGGGTGACTGTTCTACCTTTTAACCACGAACCTTTTATTTTTACGTTTTTTTAAATGTTTTATTTATTTCTGAGAAAGAGAGAGAGAGAGAGAGGAGAGGGAGACACAGAATCTGAAACAGGCTCCAGGCTCTGAGCTGTCAGCACATAGCCTGACACGGGGCTCGAACCCATGAACCGCGAGATCATGACCTGAGCCAAAGTCGGATGCTTAACTGACTGAGCCACCCAGGTGCCCCAACCATGAACCTTTTAAAGGTGTGTGAATCTCAGAGACCATATGTAGAGTCCAAAGTAGGGGGTCAGCCTGGGATCATTTTAAAAGGAATTCTGCCTAAAAGGTCCCACTAGAGGGTTGATAGGTCCCCAGTGCCAAGAGTCTGTGTGGAGTGGACTGAAGGAAAGCCAAGACTGAGGTAGAATAAGCAGTTCAGGAGAATTTGTTGCCTGTATTTCCGGAAGTATGGTCAGACATTGCCAGTAAGGGGCCATGAAAGTGTTCACAGAAAATTCAAATATCCACCAGGCCCCAACGGGGTGATGCCCTTTTGTCAGAGTGCTGATCTAGGAAAAACTTCCCTGCCCTCCACTTCTCCCTCTCCAGATGACTGTTAGCAAGCTGGCCGGGGCGGGGTGAGATGAAGCAGGACCAAGCTCTGTACCCGGACTTCTGCCCAGAGAAAGTCCCTGCTGGGGAACAGGACAAGCAATTTTAGTTACTGAATAGAGAGCATGTCTTATTTCTTAGAATAATGGTAGAATTCTCTATTACTTGAGAGAACAAAATAGTTATGGGACTGTCATTCAGTTTGAAGAGAAAGAACTATCATCCCTCAATAGATTCTTAACAGGACAGTAGGCAACAGAACTTAAGTTGCACTTATGGGTACTGTCCATGAATCCTATTTATTCAACGTTCTGGTTACATACGGTTTCAGTTCAGCTTCTGGAGCAGCGATGGAATCATTTGATCAAAAAATTCTATTCATATTGCCCCAGGTTTACAAACTTACAAACATATCCTTGCTCCTTTTATACTAGTTTATGTGGTTAAACTATATTTCTTTTCAGACTAAGAAACAATCTCAAGGGATGATGATGAATGCATAAAGAATAATGTTTAACCACAAGACTATTGAAGCAGTAAACGTTATGCATGATAGACCACATGTATCTAGACTACATAAAGACCCATTACATCTTAATAACAAAAAGACAATAACCGAATTTAAAAATGGGCAAAGGATCTGAGTAGCCACTTCTCTAGACATAAATTATGTTCTTCAATAAGTGGCCAGAAAGCACATGAAAAGATGTCAAAATCATTAACTCTCAGGGAAATCAAAATCAAAACCACAATGAGATACCACCTCACAACGGTTAGGATGGCTCTTATAGAAAAGACAGATAATGACATGTATTCATCAGGATTTGGAGAAAGCAGAACCCTCATGCACGGGGAATGTAAAATGGTGCAGGTGCTTTGGAAAATGGTCTGGCCATTCTTCAAAGGTAAATGTAGTTATTACAGGATGCAGCAATTCTAATCCTAGCTATATATTTAACAGAACTGAAAACATATGCACACAAAAACTTGTACATGAATGTTCACAGCAGCAGTATTCATTCATAATGGCCAAAAGGTGGAAACCCAAATGTCCATGAATGGATGAATGAATCAACAAAATGAGAAACATCCATACAAGGGAACATTCCTCATCCACAAAAAAGAATCCAAGTTTTGATATACAACATGGATGAGCTTTGAAACATATGCTAGGTTACAGAAGACAGACACGACACAGCATATATTCTATGATTTCCTTTGTATAAAATGTTCAGAAGAGGCAAATACATAGAAACAAAGATGAGTGAGTGCTGAAGAGAATTGTTTGGGAGGGGAAGGAGGTGATTAAATTGTTCTTTAGTTTTTAGTGTTTACTTATTTTTGAGAGGGCGAGAGGGTAGAGAGAGGGGGACGGAGGAGCCACAGTGGGCTCAGCGCTGACAGCACAGAGCCCAACGTGGGGCTCAAACTCACGAACTGAGAGATCATGACCTGAGCCAACATCTACCACTTAACCCAGGTGCCCCTAAATTGTTCAAAATTTGATTTGGTGGTGATGTTTGCAGAACACTGTGAATATATATACATATATATACATATGTATGTATGTATATATATTTAAAAAACACTGAACTGTACACTTAAAACTTTTTTAATGTTTTTATTTTGTTTTTGAGAGAGAGAGTGTGTGAGTGGGGAAGGCGAAGAGAGGGCCAGAAGCAGAATCCCAAGCAGGCTCCAGGCTCTGAGCTGTCAGCACAGAGCCCGACCTAGGGCTCGAGAACCCACAAACAGGGAGATAGTGACCTGAGACGAAGTCAAAAGCTTAACTGACTGAACCACCCACATGCTCCTGAATCGTACACTTTAGATAAGGTGAACTGTATGGTGTATGAATTTGGAATGTTACTGTGGTCCACTAGACTGGAAGCCTCACCATGGCAGGGATGGAGCCAGCTTTGCCCATTACCTTCTCTCTGGCCAATGCCTCAACAGGCAGTGGACAAATATTTGAGGAAGCAGCACACTTTTATACTGTACCTGTCGTTTAGGCAGTGCTTCATAAATGCAAAGCCATTTGTTCACTGACAGCAATAGTTCCTTTGTGCGTCGTAACAACTCCAAGGATGGTCGCAGTGGGCGATTATGAGACTGTTATCTGTTACTCGCTCCTATTGTGAAAGATGATCTGCTGTACAACGGGGGAAAGACCCCAAAACGTTTCTGCTTGCTAACTTTTTATCTCAAGATGCTCTCTCAGGCCTGTTTGTCTTGCATCTCTCGTGTCTCCCAGCGAGAAGAATCCACTTTGTAGCATGATCAGCAAGCACAACTTTGATAGACCGGTTCCCAAACTGCACCCCGATGGCACAGCAGTTTGGGCCACTTGGGGGGGCCGAAGCCAAGAACCTAGATTCCTTTTCTGAAGCAAACATGGCGATGGGACCAGTAGTATTTTAGCTTCAGGAATTCGGACGCAGTCTTTTCAAATGCTTCTAACCGTAAGGTCTGAGTTAGTGTGTGTGTGTTGGGGGGGGGGGTCCCCCGGCCATCCCGTCAATAGCAATCAGTTTAAGCACCTTCCAGGCACCAAATTCAGGTCTCTAGGTTCTGGCCCCCTTCTCCCACTCCCCAAACTGCCCGCCCCCAGGCTTGGGAGGAGAAACTCCCAGCTAAGAACCTTTCCAGCTGGAGGAGAGGGAGCCAACTTGCTAAGAGAAACTCCCTCGAAAAGCCCTTCAGAAAAGAGGTCCTCAGAGGTTTCATCCGATGGGGACTTGGACTCCAAGTCGGCTACGGACACTCCCCCCACCCCCACGCCCGGCCACTGTGCGATTTAATGATGTTCTCCTTTAGGGCCACACAGGCTGCCAGAGCCTTGGCCGACTTCCAAGGTGGGGCTGGGGGGCCCTCAGAGGCCCCGGGGCGTGCG
>NW_027532015.1:12805470-12862847 GCF_008692635.1 Crocuta crocuta
GGTCCGACTTCAGCTCAGGTCATGGTCTCACATTTTGTGAGTTCACACCTCTCCTTCTGTGTGGGAGGCACAGAGGAGACCCGGGGGCGCTGTAGACAGAGGAGGAGCCCAGGTCGTGGGAAAGGGTCAGGGGAAGGTAGCCTATACGAGAAGCCAGGGTGCAAGATAGGTATGGATATAGAATGATTACAGTTCTCGAGAGTCCGCCAGGCTCTGTAAAAACCCCAGGGGATCTCAGTGAGCGCTGGGGGTGCTTGTCACCTCTCTGCCTACCGCGTACCGGCGCTCTCACCTACAAATCAAAGTATGCAGACTTTTAGTGAAGGTGTGTGTGTGTGTGTGTGTGCGTGCGCGCGCGAGCCTGTGTGTGTGCTCATGCCATTTCGCCTTCCCACCGCACGAGCTCTTTGTGATTCAAAGGACCTTGACCGTGAGCTTAGACTGAATCCCATTCATCGTTGCCCTCCTCCAATCCTGAAAATCAAGTCTGTGTCCTGACTAGTGATCTCTCCAAGCACCCATTTCATTCCAGCAGCTTGACTAGCCCTCGTGAATGAAGTAACTGGAATTTCCTGCTGGCTCAAAGCAGAGAAACTTTCAGGGTGATGTTTGTGTGGTTTCTCCCCATTTAGTACACGGACTTGGTCATAATCCTAAGTGCAAAGAATAAATTGGAGTTGGTTGATGGATTGCAGGCTGTGAGGGAAGGTGTTGGAGAACATGAGCCTAGATTTCCTCAGCTCTGGATGAAATAGTGTCTCTCGTACCGGCACTTCATCCACAGTCTCAAATAGCTGGTTTTCCAGTTTTTCCCTTGCTAGAAGAACTCGGATATACTTTAATTACCTTAAATCCGGAGGCATTCAAGTATTGCTTGCCGCAGTACATCTTTCTCACGTTATGAAGTTAGCATGTGATGACTTTACATTTTACGTCTCTTTCATTGTGTTGTCAGCAGATCGTTTTAAGTTGTGTGTGGACAGTTCCCAACTGGGGGAGAGCTTTTCCCCCTACCTCGCCAAAAATGAGAGGGAGAAAATCAAGGTGGTTTCATAAAGTTGTTGGACAGAATGTATCTATTTACAGTGAATAATGACCTCCTGCATCTGGATATACTGCCCTAGTGGAATGTCAATCATCTCCGGGGCGCCTCACTGCTTCTTTGCCTTATTTTGCGTGGAGTGACTGTGTGGGTGAATGAGAATTTCACCCGTGAGGAATGATGTGCTGGGGCAGATCTGACTGCTAGGTGAACCGATCTATTGTGGGAATTAAAAAACAAGAAAAACCTCCCTGACGGTCAAGAACTCCTCCTTTGGCTAATTTAGTTTTGCACTTGACCATTACTTTTCGCTCTCTGTGTGCATGTGTACCAGTCAGCTAATAGTCAAAGCCAAACACTGCCCAAGTGTCCTAAATTAACTGAAATTGTCCTAATTAGTGACTGAAATAACTCTTTTTAAAATTTTTCACAAGTTTCTTTGAACTTTAAATGGCTTTGGTTTTATACCAGAAAACCTAGCTCATCATTTTTTTTTTTTATGACCGAGAAGGAAGGCTTTTATGGAATGTAATTACGTGTGAGCGTATTAAGTCCACATATAGAGAAGAAAGCTGATCTGTAAAGACATTAGTTTTTGTCACCTTCACACATTTAATTTTTTTTTATTGCTAAAGAGCAATGAAACACCTATGTATTCATTTTACTTGGTTTCTATTAGGATTTAAGAAAATGCCTCAAATTTGTTCCCAAGTGAAAACTACATCTTGACATCATTTTGCTGCCATTTTAGGCCGGTCTTCCAAATAGCATACTTCATTAGAAAGGGCACATAGGCTTGTAGACTCGGAATTGACTATGAGGGCCATCCACTTCATTAACTTAACGAGAGAGGAAATCGAGCCTGAGCGAGGTGAGGGATTCACTGTGAGTACGTGGTGGGCCCATAGCACAGCTAGGCCGGGAGCCCTGGCCTGTCTGGCTCGCTTGCTGGCCGCACTGCGTCTATCCCTTCCTTTTAGGATCACGTGGGAAAAAGGAACAAAGTTTAGATACATTCCGCAAACAGTCCGAAGGATAACTGTGACAGGTAACTTCATCCTTCTTGTCAGGTAAAGCTTTTCACAAGTCTCCCAAGGAGTAAGTAGCAGAACTAACCAATTACCAGAAGCCTGAGCTGCAGGGGGAGGTGATACATGTTGCCTTGCATGATGGGTCTGTACCACTATAAAGGCATGAGTGCAGCTGTGTCGAAAACACGTGAACTTTCTCTTTGTAATATAGAAACAGGATTTTGGTGCTGTGGGCAATGATTCTAAGAAATATCTCATCAAGTTTGCCATTCCTTAAAATCTCGTAGGTAGTTATCCAAAATAACTTTTTGCCGTAAGTTGGAGAGAACGGTGTTATTTTTTCTCCTGCTTTTCTTTAAAGACCCCCCTAATGGGGTCCCGACATCCCCAGGGTGGAAGGAGTGCTCCCACAGCATCCATTATGGGCCTCCGGTGTCTCCCTCTCACCACGTTAACAGCATGGGCTCAAATGGTGTATTCACTTCTGCTCCCCTTTGCGAGATGGCAAACTGCTGGAGTCCAGGGTGGCTGCATCTTTATTTTTTCAAAGCTTAGGACAGTGCCTGGAATGCGATAGCTCCGTAGATATTTGAACGGAACCAGTACTTGGTTTCGAAGCACTCACTGTTGGGAAGAAGAACTGCAGAGACCTTTGGGAGGGACTGTAATACTGACGGCTGCAAATCCACATGAACAAAGATTACGATCATGAACATGATTAAAGATAATCACTTTAAAATCAAATGAAAAAATAGACTTTACATCTTTTTAAGGTTTTGTGCTGAAGCCCTGGTATGTTCATTTCTCTAAAAGGCAAACTTTGTTAATTTTGGTGACAAAAGAAGTGCTTATTGAAAACAGTAATAGCAGGGGCACCTGGGTGGCTCAGTCAGTTCAGTATTGGGCTCGGTTTCAGCTCCGGTTATCATCTCGCGGTTTGTGATTTCAAGCCCCGCATCAAGCTAGCTCTGGGCTGACAGTACAGAGCCTGCTTGGGACCCTCTCTTTCCCCCTCTCTCTGCCCCTCCCGTACTTGTGGGCACCCCACCCCTCATGCACTCTGTCTAAATAAATAAATAAACATTAAAAAAAGATTTAAAGAAAATGGTAATAGCTAAAAATGTGGATAGTTATCTCTCGGCTCTGTAAACAATCAAAACGAACTTTGTTATGCAGAAATTGATAGGTGCTCAGCCTCATGACCTTTCATTCTTTTAAGCTCCCACATGATCTTTTACTTTTTAATATTTATTTATTTTTGAGTGAGAGAGAGAGAGACAGACAGACAGACAGCATGAGAGCATGAGCAGGGGAGGAGCAGAGAGGGAGACATAGAATCCAAAGCAGGCTCCAGACCCTGAGCTGCCAGCACAGAGCCCAATGCAGGGCTAGAGCTCACAAGCTGTGAGATCATGACCTGAGTCGAAGTCGGAAGCTTAACCCACTGAGCCACCCAGGCACCCTGTTTCTTTTTATAATTAATAGCACTATACTTATGTAGTGCTTTTATGATCGAGAAAGTATTTTTCATATTTATTATTTGACTCAAAAATCTGGTGAGGTAGGAAGGCCAGGTTGCATTATAGTCCTTTCACAGACAAAGAAATGGAAGCTCTCGAACTAGTATGAGGTATACCTTAGATAGACATTGAGATATCTGATTTCTGTTCCAAAACTTTACTTCATCTGAACAGTGGATAGGAGATGAACACTTCACCTGGGTGAATATGAAATGTAATTGTGGAAAACAGAATAGGAGAAAAGATGATTTGCAGCCTTTTTTCTTCTAGGTCCAGAGAAGCAGCAGATTTTTTTTTCCCCCCCGGAGACTGTAGACACACTCCAAGTTCAGGGAGATTTGTTGCATTGCCCGATGGTTGTGGGCACTTTCCACATCTGGTGTATGTTAACGGTGCTCCCATGGAGTTGGTGCTTCTCAGCCTGCTGAACTTTGACGTGATGGTCTCGCTAGAAGGTATACAATTTTTGTAGGAGAGGTGATGGGTGTTGAAGATAGTTGGCTGGCAGAAAGATTGTTACAGGCAGTCTTTGCGTGAATAAGATGTGAGCTTGTAGTGTCTGCGTTAGGCGGGTGCAATAGCCTAATACTGTCTGGATGGCCTCTGGCGACTAGCTGCATTGTCCTGCGTCACGGCAAACTGTCCCTTGACCCAACCAGAGGGTTGTCTGTCCTGATGTCAGAATATCTTTGCTTCTTACTCAGAATTAGCCTTTTATGTAGGTGCTTGTCAGAATTCTCACAGAGTGGAGGCTTCACTGCCCTTCTAAGAACAGGTAGTGTGGTTGTTTTTGTATCTGCCTGCCTGCCTGCTGATAAAATGTTTGTATTTCTGGTGAAATTGGCTTAAGACTTGCTTTCATTGAAACATGCTAGGGAGGGTGTTGGTGTCGGAATGTGGTTTCCACCCACCTCTCATCCCTGGAGGGCCCCTAAAGGTACTGACAGAAACTGACACTAGCTGAACAGCCTGGTTGTGCCTCAGGTTAAAGAGGTTCTATGAAGTGAAGCAGTGTTTTTCTATACTTGTCTGACACTGAGAATTGTCTAGAACTCTCCTTAAAGTTGCGGACTTCCAGATCCTTCCCAAGCCTTACTGAGCCAGAGCTTCGAGTATGTTTAACAAAGGCCACTGTGTACTTAGAGCCCTTTGAGGAGCCCTGAAATGGACAGATCTCATTGGATTGAGAATTGGGAGGCTGGAATCTGGCTTCATGCTGCCATTTTCTAATGCAGATTCCGATTAATTTGTTCAACACCTCCAGGCCTTAGTTTCCTTATCTGTAGAGACTTTGACTAAAATAACCTTTACTGGCCTTTTCAGTTTGGGCATTTTGTGATTCTACTGAGGGGTTACTATTTATAATATTAGTAGTGCAGATGACCTTGCAAACATGACTGATCAGTAATCTCTCTCTAATTCTTATGATTAGGGATTTAAACATTGTGTGTGTGTGTGTGTGTGTGTGTGTGTGTCTGAAATAAACTCTTCATGACTATAAGGACTCTTTCTAATCATATTTGACCCACATAGAAAGCATAGAGCTTGATGTTTTGAGGGGTTAGGGGCTTACGGCTTCCTCATCTTTAAAAAGTGCTAACATCCTTATGGAAGGAGAATTATAAACATATTTGCCATATGTCAGATTTCTCAAAGAGAGTTACTTAGTTTTTTAATTATGAAAGCCAAACATCAATTTACTCATTGACTCTTGGGTATAATACAATTACCTAGTTCAAAAAGCTACCTATGTTTAGGTTGAAATGTTATTCTAGCAATAATCTAATTTTCCCTCTATATTAGAGGAAAAACCAATACTAAAATTTCTTCTGTGTGTATTGCTTTAGTATTGGGACTAGCAAATAAAAATAATTTTTAATGAGAAATATTTGAGATTTTTAATATTTTGGAAGAAAATTCAGAAAACAATGATGCAGTGTTTCCCTTGGGCTATCATTTTAATGTCTTTTTAAAAAATGAAGTTTTAGGTATAAAATAAAATGGTTTCTACCTAGCTGGGCATCTAGTGATATTTTTGGGTTGTTTACTTCTGTTTCTCCTCAAATTGGCTTTTACTCTGGAATAAACTAATTCTACAGGATTTGAAGTTCAAAATCAACAGGATGGTGCTGATGGTAATCTTGCTTTCACATGTTACCTTTGTGGTTGGCACTTCTCAGACTGAGCACCGTAGCAGCGTCTTAGACAAATGTAGCAGAAGAGAGGGAGCTTCTGTTTTGGAGGGAGGGCTCTTCTGAGAAAAGGCCCTGGGGGTCCCAGCCTCAGTCCCTTTCCTCGTGGATTAAATGACACATCTGTGAAAACATTTAGCATCCCTCAAACAAAAAATGACATTACTGGGGCGCCTGGGTGACTCAGTTGGTTGAGCATCTGAGTTTGGCCCAGGTCGCCATCTCCTGGTTTGTGAGTTTGAGCCCCATGTCAGGCTCTGTGCTAACAGCTCAGAGCCTGGAGCCTGCTTCAGATTCTCTCTCTGCCCCTCACCTGCTTATACTCTGTCTCTCTCTCTAAAATAAATAAACATTAAATTTTTTTTTAAATGACATTACTAATATCAGTATCTATGCAATTGTAGCGGCGCAATTCCACTTTTTGGTACTGTGCTTTCTGGTGACTTTGTATTGCCTGCTAACGCCAACAGCTGATACAGGCCAGACTTTTTTTTTTTTTTAATAGTTTATTGTCAAGTTGGTTTCTATATAACACCCAGTGCTCATCCCAACAAGTGCCCTCCTCCATGCCTATCATCCCCCATCCCCTCTCCCCTGTCCTCATCAGCCCTCAGTTTGTTCTTAGCATTCAAGAGTCTCTCATGGTTTGCTTCCCTCCCTCTCCCCAACTATTTCCTCCTTCTCCTCCCCCATGGTCCTCCATTAAGTTCCTCCTAATCCTCCTATACGTGCACACATATGGTATCTGTCCTCTCTGCCTGACTTATTTCGCTCAGCATTAACACCCTCAATTTCCATCCACAGCTACACATGGCCAGACTTCATTCTTTCTCATTGCCATGCAGTGTTTCACGGTATAGATAAACCACATCTTCTTGATCCATTCATCTGTTGATGGACACTTAGGCTCTTTCCATGTTTTAGCTATTGTGGAGAGTGCTGCTATGAACATTGGGGTACATGTGCTCCTATGCCTCAGCATTTCTGTATCCCTTGGGTAAATCCCTAGCAGTGCTATTGCTGGGTCATAGGGGAGTTCTATTGTTAGTTTCCTGAGGAACCTCCACACTGTTTTCCAGAGGGGCTGCACCAGTTTACATTCCCACCAACAGTGTAGGAGGGTGCCCGTTTCTCCACATCCTCGCCAGCATCTAGAGTTCTCTGATTGGCTCATTTTAGCCACTCTGACTGGCATGAGGTGGTATCTCAGTGTGGTTTTGATTTGTATTTCCCTGATGAGGAGGGACGCTGAGCATCGTTTCGTGTGTCTGTTGTAGGCCAGACTCTTTAATACAGGAGTCTCCCCTTATCTGCCGAGAGGTTCCAGGACTGCCAGTAAGGGCCTGAAACCACAGATGGTACCAAACCCTAGGCATACAATGTTTTTTTCTGATGTTGTGGTAGGCTACTCTGGACCCTCTGAAGATGCGTCAGAAGGAGGATCGTCTGCTTCTGAACTGCGGCCACTGGCCACCGTCTGGAATGACTGAAACCGAGGAAACGGAACCATGGGGGTGGTGGGTGGGGTGAGGCTCTGCCGAGTGTAGACAGCTCTAGAAGGTGGATACTATTATCATTTCTGTTTGTCAGATGAAGCAGCTAAAGCACAAGTAATTTGTTTACCCACGTCCACAGCTACGTGAGGGAGCCAGGGTTTGCACCAAGGCAGACTTGTCCCTCTTGAAATTCCGCGGTGCTGTCTCTCTTGAAATTACGACGCTGTGTACTCAGATGAGGAAAGCTGACCCCAAGATGATGTGGCGAAATCCCTGTCACACATCTGAGGGAGAAAGCCCCTGTCTTTTGGTCTTTTCCCTTTTCCTTGTCCCTCTGTTTTGAAACCTCTCAAACCACTAGGAGATGGCCAAGAAATTTGAGACCCACGTCTAAGCTGTTGGCCCGGCTCCTGGCGCGACGCTAACCTGTATTTAACATTTCCTGTTGTTGTGCAGATGGCTGAGAAGGCCGGCTTGGCATCTGTGTGCGCACCGCACCCGTGTGCACACCGCACCCGTGTGCGCCTATGACCACAGCCCCTCTGGCCCGGAGAGGCTGCGATCCTGGAGCCTGCATGGGCAGAGCTGCCCTAATTAGGGGCGAGCGGGCCTTGGGGATGAACCTAAAAGCACTTTTGATTTGGGGGTGCCTGGGTGGCTCAGTTGGTTGAGAGAGCGACTCTGGATTTTAGCTCAGGTCCTGGGATGGAACCCCATTGAGGGCTCTGCCCTCAGGAGGCTGCTTGGGATTCTCTCTCTCTCTCTCTCTCTCTCTCTCAAAAGTATGCTTAAATATTAAAAAAAAATAAAGACAGCATTCTGATTTAAAAGCCGGAGCGTGCTGCCCAGGGATCTGAAGGCGTGTGTGGTTCCTGACCGCAGTGTGTGCAGGCCTGTTGTTGCTGTGTGCTTCCCAGGAGCTGGGGGCGGACCCGAGCCCTTGTCCGGGCGCCTGAGTGTATGTGTCCTCTTCCTCAGAGCCCCTTCCACCCTTCTTTCCTCCTAGGGCAGGAGCTGCTTCCGCTCAGCTCCCGCTTGGTTTCCGAGCTGTGAGCGCTCTCCATTGCCTCAGTTGGCCAGGCGGCTCCCCAACCCGCACCTGGGCTTTCCCTGGGCACCTTGGAACGCGGAGCACATACATGTTCGCACTGTTTCATTCATCTCGCGTTTCCTACACTTTCTGAATCATCAGATACACCAGGGGCTTGTTTAAAAACAGATTCGCAGAGATTCTGGAGATTTTGAGTCATCGAGTCTGGGGCGAGGCCAGGAACACGCCTGCTAACAAGTACCCCCAGGTGATTCTGATTAACCAAGTTTTGGAAACACCAGCCCATGTTGTGTGTTAGGAATCTTGTCCGGGGAGCGGGCAGGATACGCGTGCGTACAGGAGACATATTTTGGGACACGATGCCAGATCAGCGATATGGGCATTCAGAGCCGGAGGAGACATGAACTTTACAGTTTCATGGGGATGAGCATAGATGTGTAAATAAATATTAAGGAATAGGGGGCACCTGGGTGGCTCAGTCTGTTAAGCGTCCGACTTCGGCCCAGGTCGTGATGTCCTAGTCTGTGGGTTTGAGCCCCAGCTCCGGCTCTGTGCTGACAGCTCTGAGCCTGGTGTCCGCTTCAGATTCTGTGTCTCCCTCTCCCTCTGCCCCTCCCCTGCTCATGCTCTGTCTCTCTGTCTCTCTCTCTCTTTCTCTCTCAAAAATAAACGTTAAGAGAAAATTAAAAAATATATTAAGGAATAAACTTAACCATTATTTGTAGCATTGTTCCTAAAAGAAACTCTGTTCTGAAGTCCCAATTGCCAATTTAAGTTGGATTTTCAGAATATATCTAACTTAGAAGACCTGCCTGTAAGCATGTGGGACAGAGGCCTTCCCACGCGTGTAAAATACTCATTTTAAATGTTCAGAGCATATTTTGTTTAAAAATTAAGTTCTAAAAAAGAAATATAAACCTTCTGAAATAAGATTTTTTCTTCCTTGTGGGTTGGTGGATTTTTCTTTTTTTAGTAATGCTGTATTTTGACTTATTCTTCTGATTTGTTTGACAAGAACCTTCCTCACATGCGGAAAAGCAACGTTTTGCTCTGAGAGGACAGACCCTGTTTCAGGTTATTCCCGCAGGGACGTCCTCTGTGGTACTTTCTTCCGATCTCGGCTCCCTTTCTCATTTTAAAAGCTGGTCAAGATGTTATCAGTAATGTATAGAGACCTGCGTGGTAATGGGCTGGTTTACATTGCGGTAACACATGGTAAAAGAGAATGGGGGCTTTCTGTACGACAGTATTAGAGGTCTAATCAAATGTCCTGGGGCTGACAGACCACCATGCGTAGCAAAGGAAGTGGAAGTAAGCAGACGCTGTGCTGTGTACAATCAGATTATGCTTGATGCTCTTGGAGCACTGTGGTCTCCCAGGTCACGGTCTGGCTGCTGTGACCATCACTGAGGCCAAGGCACTGCCCCTCATCCCTGCACCCCCCCCCGCCCTTACCCCTGCCATGCCATCCTCCTCCTCCATGATATTAGCTAGCCGGTGGCATGTCCAGAAGCTCCAGGCAGCCTGACTCCACAGCCATTGCTCTTTACCTCCACGTTAGACGAGGGTTCAGGTTGCTGGAAAATCATGATGCAGCCTCAATCATCTTAGCATAAGTTTTCATTGAATTTTCTTCATTTAATTTATTGAACAGCCAATATATTTACATTGTTGGAAAAAATAGATCTAAAAAGCTATGCAACGGGGTCTCTCTCCTGCTTCTGTCCCCTATCTGCTTTGCCGTCCCCCCAACTAGAAATAATCACTTTTATTAGTTTCTCCTTGTCCTTCCAGAGCTTCTTCATGCAAATATAAAAAATATTATTTAATGTTATTTTCCTTCCATTTGTCATACACATAATTTCAGGATTATCCTGTTCTTTATTCGTGTACATAATTCTTTTTTTTTAATGTTTTATTTATTTTTGAGAGAGAGTTAGAGACAGTGTGAGCAGGGGAGGGTCAGAGAGAGAGCGAGACACAGAATCCAAAGCAGGCTCCAGGCTCTGAGCTAGCTGTCAGCACAGAGCCCTACACGGGCTCGAACCCACAAACCGTGAGATCATGACCTGAGCTGAAGTCGGATGCTTAGCCCACTGAGCCACCCAGGCGCCCTCGTGTACATAATTCAAAGTGTTTATTTTCATTATTTTTCTGTATGTCTTGTAGCCAGTTTTTTTTTCCTATTTGTGAGGTTGTACTTTTTTTGTCCGAAAATGCAAACGATTTGGTAAAATTAGATTAACATTGAAAGGGGGTGTCAATTTAAGTTCTTTATTTGTTTTATTGCTAATGCTTTTATTTTAGGTATATTTTACTTTATTTTTTGTTTTAGGTATCTTTTAAATAGGAGCTCCCCAAGAGATGATTAATCTTTTCCTTTATTAAGAAAGGAAAAGGGAGGAGGGACTTGTGTTAATGTCTGTAACAACACAGCGTAGGTTGAGTATATTTAAAAGTGGGCATTTTCTGCCTTCTGTCTGGATATCCTGCAAGCTGAATGTGCTTCCTGGCTCCAGAGGGGACTATTACCAATATAGGGCCGGATTTGAATTTCAGTGTGAATGTTTTACTCTGAGATAGTGATTTCACTGGCTAAATAAATGCATCCGATCATAAAGTCTGCCTGGGATTTTAATTTCACTGAGTCGGTTGTAACTACCTTGCCCGTACAAAGTGACATGACACACATGTGAAGGAGGCAACCGTGGTCATTTGAGTCATTTTTTCCTGTTTGTTAACCTGCTTACGACCGAAGGTTTGTACGGAATTAATACAGAAATGACTAATTAAACATCATGCATGAGTGTAGCCTCAGAAACATAACACAGCCTCTGATGTACGTTTTGTATAAATAAAAGTACATTAAAAAGCTTTAACTCTTCCGAAGTAAGTCATAAAATAGTTTTGATTGTAAGATGAGTGTATATTCACCAAAAAGTTCAAACCTGTAAAGTACAGAATATGTAAAGAAGAAAAAGTATCACAATCCAGTGTGTCCAATTCTTTTTTTTTTTTTTTGCTAATATATCTATATGAATGGCTCTGTATCTAAGTATAGCAACAGATAACATTTTTTAACAGAGCATAGGGCATCACTCTCTACAAATAGTTTTGTGTCCTGATTTTGTAAAACTTAGGTTATATTGTGAGGATTTCCTCCAGCTCATAGACATCCAGAGACTGTTTTAAAGAAGAGAGACATCAGGGTGCATCTTTCTGACAGCCCCTTATTTTGTTTTGGCTCCCAAGTGAAGTCCTTTTGATGTTCTCTGAAGTCTGTTTACACAAGAGTTATCAAGTGGACAGAAGTTTGTTATCTTCTAGGACTCCCTAGGGGTTCCTCTCTGTGTTATTTGTGAAGCTTTAAGTCACACTCGTAAGGTAGCATCTAGAAGGAGATGTGCCGGAATTCTATCAGTCCAGTAGATTGCTAAGTCTTTATTGCCATCCCCATCTTCTGGAAAAATTAACCCTATTTTCTGTCTAAGGTTGTTGACCCACAGTGATGATTCTCTGTATCTTTATAGCAAAAAGATCATTGAGTCAAAAGATGGTTGGTTGTGGCCTTTCCTTAATGGTTCTTTAGTTGAGTAGTATGCCTGTTTGCTAACAAATTATGTTGCTTTGTTTTTCAAAGAGAAGCTACATTTCTCTTTATCCCTTAAAAAACAAACTGTTTCCCTTCCCCCTCCACCAAAATGTCAATCAGACATCTATCTCTAGGTTTGTCACCTTGGCTGGTGCCTGCTCTTGCACCATATGGGTCTGCTTAGATTTAGCTCACCCAGATTTAAAAACAACGATCTGTCACCTATCTCGTACTGCAACTTTGGCTCTTGTTTTGTGGGAAGATGATGATTAAACAACTTGTTCCTAGTATTCTGAACTTTGGGAGGTTTGATTGAAAAGTTAATAGTCTATAGAAACATCGAGGGACTGGGCAGATTCACCTGTGATAATGGTGGCAGGGAATGAAGGCATAAACGGAGGTGGGAGAAATGTCTTTGAGTGCCATTAATAGTATTTTACATAATCTAAATATATTGCTTGCAAATTGCAAGGTCTACTCAATAAAAATAATTGATGTGAACATTTATGGGATAACATTTATAGCTAACATTTATAGGATACTTACTAAGTGCCAGTTTCATTTAATCCTCATAAAAACTGTATAAGAGACATAGTACCACCCCCATTTTACTGATTTTACCGAGTGGCTACAGAGAGATAAAGTAATTTGCCCAAGGTCATACAACTGGAAAGTGGTAGAGACCAAATGTGGTATAGGTGAGTTCTTTGTCAACACTTTATGTGAATGATTGTAATTATTTTTTTCGTGAAATTTTAAGTTCATTTTAATATTGAAAAGTTGCTGAGTTTGGCTGGGAGTTGATTGGTATTTTCTATTTTATTGTTTTTTTAAAATGTTTATTTTGAGAGAGAAACAGCACAAATGGGGGAGGGCCAGAGAGAGAGGGAGACACAGAGTCTGAAGCAGGCTCCAGACAGCTCTGAGCTGTCAGCACAGAGCCCGATGCGGGGCTCAAATTCACAAGCTGTGAGATCATGACCTGAGCTGAAGTTGGAAGCTTAACTGACTGAGCCACCCAGGCACCCTATTTTATTCTGGTTATTTTAAGTCATTGTGCCACCAGCCCAGTGGTATGACCTGTGGGGGTGAATTAGTGGCTTCTGTGACCGTGCTGTTGTGAACCTGTAGAGAATTAATGAAGTTTATTTGGTTCTTTGAGCTGCACTAATGAACAGTACTTTAGCCTCTAATGTAGTCCTTTTTTTTTTTTACAGCTTCTAATAAATTTATTTTTCAGTTAATAAAAATCAGTATTTAGACAAATCGTCAAATTTTCAAATGTAACATACTACCCATAAACTATATTTTTAGCTCAAACTACATCTAGTTGCTTACAAGAACTAATTTCCAAATACTCATCTTTGAATTTACACAACTGATGTTTAGAAGCTCTTTAAAGATCTATCTGTAAATTAAAAAGTTAAGCCAACTTGTCTGCCTCTACAGCTTACCCGCGGCAGATTAACCAGGAGTGCCTGACTGCACAGGCGGCTCTAATATAGTCCTTTTGTTAATGCTTCCCATCATTCTGGCTTCTTTTCCTTTGCCTAACATTCATGATCAATGTCAGAAGATGGGTGATTTAGGAACAGAATTCAATTTCTGAGAGAGAGAGAGACAGAGAGAGAGAGAGAGAAAGAATGAGAATCCCAAGCAAGCTCCATGCTGTCAGTGCAGGGCTCAATCCCACGACTGTGAGATCATGACCTGAGCCGAAATCAAGAGTCAGATGCTTAACCAACTGAGCCACCCAGGCACCACTCAATGTCAGGCTTATTTTTCTTTGCTATGTTAGGGGAAACTATTCTCTTTCCCTTTTCTCCCCAAGCTTGCCATCTTTCAGTGTTGTAACACTAAGTGCTATCTCAAGCCTGTACCTCAAGGTTTACTTAGTTTACTTGTTAGTGACGGAGGATAGGATGAAACTGGCTGGCCTTTCCTCTACTCTCTAGAACATTTACCTTCGTTGATGGAAAATACCTTCAGCTCTGTGATGCTTGCTGGTGGCACCAGCCAAGAATTTAACTTAAATCAGCAGTCCTGAGGTTCTAATTCTTGGGTTAGCAGCATCAGCGTCTCCTAGGAAATTGCTAGAAATGCGAAATCTTGGCCTCACACCAGACCTCCTAAATCAGAATCCATGAGAATAGGCTCAGCAGTCGGTGCGTAACAGCCTTCCAGGTGATTCTGATGCCAAAGTTTGAGAACCACCGTCTGCAGCGCTGGAGAGGTGAGTCAGCTCGGAGACCTTCGCCCGTGCTGCTTGGTGGGCCGTGACCGGGGTGCAAAGCTGAGTCCCCAGGGACTTCTTTAGAAGCTGGACCATATGGCCCAGGACAGTACGGGTTTAGGAACCAATGCTTCATTACCGCGCAACAGAGTTTTGCTTTCAGCGTCTTTGAATCCCTGCCAATTTGTGCGTTAGAGGCACACTTGCTAGTGTGCCTTCGCCATTTGGAGATTAGTAACCTGGCCCTGGGCTTGTTCGTCATCCTCAGGGCTAAGGGCAGCCTCTCTGATTTCCCTTTCACTAGGAACTTTCAACAACATTCAGAGAGCAGGGAGGTGACTCACCACAATCACAGGGTATGGACATACTTTCTAAACAAAATCTGAGGAGAGAGGATTATTCTCCCTAAATACTGATTATATAATACCCCCATTTCGATTTTTTAGTGTCTCCTAGAAGACGTAACTAGGAAAACTTTAGGCATACGTGGGAAATCTTAATTGTGGGTGGGACAAACACATTTGAATAAACATGAGGAAAATATACCAGCATGAATGTACTGAGTTTGGTGTTCTGTTGCTGGTAGCGGAATCCTATTTTGCTATACCTGATATAATTCAGCTTTTCTGTGAATTGCTTTCTTATTTAGTAATCTGCCCATAAAGTAGCTGTTAGCATAGTATAATCCATTGTAATTCAGAGAAATGAGAGATAATTATAGCAGTTTGATAAAAGGCAGCAGAGCCTAGTGGTTAAGAGACAAGATTTACTAGCTGTGTGACCCTGAGTAAATTATACAACCTCTCTGTGCTTAAGATTTTTTTCCTCTGTAAAATTGTCACTGTACTAATGGTTGTACAGATAAAATGCCATATTTAGAATAGAGCCTGGTTCATAATGAACAATAAATATTAACTGATAGATACTTTGGACTGTCTCTTATTATTTTTTAAAACTATTTTTTTACCTTTTTTTCTGAGTATATTAAAATCTAAGCATAAATAAAATTAAGACATTGGCATAAAGGATTCGACTTAATTATTTAATTGAACTCTTAAAGTTTCCTAATGAGTGTGTGTGTGCTCTGGTTACATGAGTTTTCTAGATAGCTGATGGCTAGGTTTGATAATTGGACTTAATGTGGGAGTTAAGATCATTGTTTTGGGCATCTTGACAATTCAGTTCTGTTTTTTTTTTTAAGATTCTTTTTTTTTCATGCTTTAAGCTTTTTTTTTTTTTTTTTTTACAAATAGTTTATTGTCAAGTTGGTTTCCATATAACACCCAGTGGTCATCCCCACAAGTGCCCCTCTCCGTGCCCTTCCCCCCCCATCCATCAGTCCTCAGGTTTTGTCAGCATTCGAGTCTCTCATGGTTTGCCTCTCTCCCTTTCCCCCACCATTTCCCCCCTTCTTCTCCCCCATGGTCCTCAGTTAAGTTCCTCCTAATCCTCCTATACATGCAAACATATGATATTTGTCCTTCTCTGCCTGACTTATTTCGCTCAGCATAACACCCTCAAGGTCCATCCATGTTGCTACACATGGCCAGATTTCATTGTTTCTCATTGCCATGTAGTATTCCAGACAATTCAGTTCTGAAAGTGTAGAATACTAGATGAAGTTTATTCAGCATGTTCTCTAAAAATGGTGTTTTGGTTACATCTCCGATATGAGTTTGTTTTAATGCCGTTTTCCATTTTTCGAATTGAGATCAGATAAAATCAAGTTAGGGGTTTTGGTTTGTTGAGTTCCAATGAGTTGGTTTTATAACACATGTAATCTCTAGTTTAGAAACTTGTCAAGTTACAAAAGTTACTTTCTAAGTAATTTTAAACCTACAAATACATTTCCTTTTAAATCATGCTTCTAAGGCTTAACCAGGCTGGGGGCAGCTCCCCAATGTGCGCTCATCCTGAAATGTCGATCCCCGGACCGCAGCGCTGCAGGGCTTAATCATCATGGAAGAAGTTTCTGTGGCAAAATGGATCAGAACGGACAGCCAAGACACAAGATCACAGTTTTCTGTCCTCCCAACCCCTTTCCTAAGCTGTGTGACCCTGGCTTCAGCCATAACACGGGTGATTTAGATCAGGCTTCCAAATTCCTTTTTTAGGGGCAGGTGGACCTCACGGTTTGGGGATAGCAGGATATTTGAGTATCAAGCTTGGGAAGCAGGGGATGGGAGAGTTTCCAGGGAGTGTGGGTGCATGGGACTGAGCAGTTTAGACCCTGTAGGGGTCATCCTGGGTCAGCCAGGATGTTGGCTGTGGATCTTCACTCCAGGTAACAGCTCCAGGCCAGCTGAAGGAAGGTGAACCACCAGCAGCCTGCGGGTTCCTGTGGGAAGATTGGCAAGTATATGTGGAACTTTTATATCTGTCTGTAAGAGGCTGCTTGTACTGCCTCTTTTAATTTTCTTTAGGAGTGTTTACATGTTTAAGAGTCAGTAGTTTTATCAGTTTGAAAAGCCCACTTAATTTTTTTTTTTCTTACTTACCTCTGTTTTATACGGGCATGCATTTGCATTTGATTTCTGTTCAAAGATTGTGGGGTTTTTTTTTTTTTTTTTTTTAAAGCAAACAACATGCAAAGCATTAAAGATCCTTTCCAGTTCCCTGGTGCATTCTCTGTAAAAGGATCTGAATTGTTTATAGAATCCAGCGAGCTTTTGGTAAAGTACATGTTTTTAATTCGTGTTGAACATGTAAGGAAAAGACAGACTTGAGCTTGTTAAAAATGATTCCTGTCAAGTCCCATGTAGCTTCACATATCAAACATGACTTGGAAATGTTTTTCCCAAGTGGCCATGTCTGAACAATTTATGTTCTTGAGGGAGTTCCTTGGAAGGAATTAAGTTCTGGGAGGTCACATTTTTCTTTCAAGTTCGATTTCCAAAGTGAAAATGAACTTCTGTTTTTTAACTTGAACTTTGAAAAAAAAATTCAGTGAAGAGCTTTTAGAACACTGTGCAATGATTGTGTTCTGTGGAGCTGGGTTTCCCCATCTCTGTAGCCAGAAATGAATTTGGATGGGTTTTCTTTGTAGCTATAAAAACTAAGAGAGAAAGGGAAGGAGAGGTAAAAAGTGCTGAGTCTGGGAAACTGTTCGAGTTACTTAAATCTTAGCTACATAAGTGTCTGTTTATATTAATGGGGCAGGACCAAATAACAATAGTCTTTTTTTACCCCTAGTTAAGTATTTCCCCACTGGGAAATCACTTTGCAAATTCCTCAGGCTTTCTCATTGAAAACATATGAACAGCTAAAATTTAATATTTAGCGTAATTAAGAAATACACAGTTTTTACTATATTCCAGTCATGGTGGCCTATTTGGTTATTGACTTTTTTTATTGATTATTTGGGCTAATGGAGAAGAGGTAATGCGAGAAATCTAGAAATATTTTTACTCTGCTGGGTCCTTCATGTGTTGACAGTCATAATGGCATATGTTAGGGTGAGCTATGGTCATATCTGTTTTAGAAAGAATCGGAAAGTGTTCTGAATTACCTACTGTGTCCCGATCAGGTTCTTCCCTCGAGTCCCCCATTTCATATTAGAAATAGATCATATTACCTCTCAGGTGGCATTGTGGATCCAGACTAAGCTGAAGTATGCGTTTCATATAAGATGGGTTTTATTTTCCTGGTTAGAGATAATAATTAAATACTTTAAGTTTTAAGTTTTATTGTTGAGTGGTGAGTGGTCAGAAGTATAACTACTGAGGCGAAAGAAAATCATAAGGAG
The DNA here is from genome assembly GCF_008692635.1 of Crocuta crocuta. NCBI lineage: Eukaryota > Metazoa > Chordata > Mammalia > Carnivora > Hyaenidae > Crocuta > Crocuta crocuta. The sequence continues at coordinate 12,823,373 of NW_027532015.1, forward strand.
GAGGCAGTGATAAAATTCTTCACTGACTAATGGTCACTACAGCACTTTGAAAGGTCATGTATTTTCTTCAGCATGGACAGACTAAGATGTCACTGTTACAGGACAGTTAAACTACCTGCTGTGACTTTTCCCTGGTGGCTGTGGAAGGTTTAGTGATTCATTTCATACTATGGTGAGCTGGCTTCGTGGCCATGGAAGGGAGCAGTGTGGGTTGGCTAGAGTGGAGAACCAAAGGACATGGGTAGTCATTTACAATTTTTAGCTTATTTTTGAGAAATTTGCTTCCGTATCTTTAAGCCTCAAGCTGTGTTTGCTACTTCATGTTTTCTTTTGTAGTATGAGGTATTGTCTGTTGACTTCTCAAGGTGAAAATGAAGCTCTGTTTCCTTCTCCACCATCTGACTCCCACCATATATGTTCACCTCTCATCCCCACATCCCTACCGTACACTTATATTGTGGTTTTGTGTAGTTCAGTATTCGATACTTACGATGTTGTTGACAGCTTACACTATTTAGAGCCAAGCCCTTCATCAAACATGATTATTTTTCCTTTACTATATACCTTTTGTTTTCCCTGGCATTAATACTGGCCCTTTTTGGTGTGTGTGTGTGTGTGTGTGTGTGTGTGTGTGTTTTATGTGTTTGTTAGTATCTCAACTGCAAACTATACCCTGTCAGTATTTTCTTTTTACCTTAAAAATTCTATCAATTTTACCTTTTCTGAAGAAGCTTTTCTCCCAGAGCTTTCAGATTGAATCTAACCTAGGTTGATTTTTCCCTGTAGCTGGTGCATGACTGTCATTCTTTTCTCCTTATTCTAGAGATTTCTTGTCTCTATGAAGCCTGCCTCCTCCTTCTTGGTTTAGTGCTTCATTTTGGTAGAGCTCTGCTTCCAGTAGCTTCCTAAGAAATATTGTACAGCAGGCAAATTTTTTGCATGTCTACCTTCTCATTTGATTGATAGTTTTGCTGGGTAAGGAATTCTAGGTTAAAAATCTTTTACTTAGTTTTTCTGTTTTGAAGACATGGCTTTCTTAGTTGTCTTTAGTTTTTAGTCTTTAGTTTTCTAGTGTTGGTGTAGAGAAGCTCGACATCCTGATTCCTGACCTTTTGTGTGTAACTTCCTTTTCCTCTAACTTCCTTTTCCTCTCTAAAAGATTTAGTCAGTTTAATCTCAGTGTTCCAAAATCTCAGTGATGTCCTTCCAGTGTGAATGCGTATGTTTTAATTAGTATCAATGGATACTTGATGAGCTCTTTGAATATAGAAAATCTTGTGCTTTAGTTTTGAAAGAAGTTTTTGAATTAATTTTTAGTTTCCTCTCAATTTTCACTCTTCTTTATAATTTCAGATGTTAGATTTTCTGGAATGATTCTCTAACTTTATCTTTTCTCTATGCTTTCTCATCTCATTGTCGTGTTCCTTTTTGACACATTTCTTACTCTTTCTCTTGTAGCCCATTCTACTGAGCTTTTCATTTCTGCTATTTCATTTCTTTGTATAACACCCTGCTCTTAATTCTTTGAAGTACTGTCTCTACTTATCTCTTTGAGAGTATTCGTAAGTTTTATTAGTGTTATTTACCTTCAACAGTGTTTCTTCCAACTTGTTGTTTTCTGTTTTGCTCTGTTTTTTATTTTAGTGATTTTCCTGAGATGTCTGGTAGCCTTTGGTTGTCTCTTCATTTATAAGTGAGGGAAGGAAAGCCATTTGGAGGGTCTGAGGGTTTGGATGGAGCCTGTTGATTGGGTAGATGGATTTTGTACAGGGCCCCTGTTGTCAGTGGCTTTAGGCCATTGTAGGCTGGTCAGATTCTCCAGAGAACACTTGTCTAATCTCTTAGCTGGAGGGTAAGTCCTGGCTGTCAGCTGCCCAGAGACTGTGGAAAAAAGGCAGGATATTTCGGCATTCAGAATGCATCTGTTTACTTAATCCCTCTGCTTTTGGTAGGTTCTCAACTGCGCCTTGTATTCTTGAGCCAGAAACCCTGTGTTTTAACCTCTTTTGAGAATTAACCCCCAGTCTTCTGCCAGAGTGTAAGAGGGGCAGTGACTAGTGGCTTGGAGTGGGATGGGGGATGTACTGTTCAGACTGCATAAGCAATTTTCAGCCAATCCTTATTTTAACTGTTACCCCTTTCCCAAGAGAATCACTTGACCTGTACTTCCAGAATACTTGTTACGACCCAGGACTGAACTTTGAGAACTCTGCCAAGTAAACTGAGTAGGCTCTTAGCTTTCCTCCAAGCTGGTTTAGGATTGGCTCTACCAAGTCTCAAGTCAGGTACTGCTCAACTTGTTTCCTATTCCAGCTTCCAGAAATGGTCTCAATACCTCTCCTCTCATTCTCTCCATTTTTTAAAAAACAATTCCTTTGTTGCAGTTTTAGTGGGGCTTTGAGAGGGATCTAGATTGGATGCCTGTGTTCTTTTCACCCCCTTTGCCTAGAGCCCCTGGTCACTTTCTATGTGTATGTCTGTCTGTCTTCTCGAACAGAGCATCTTTCCTGCACACTTCTCTCCCCTATTCTGTTGGGGATACCGCTGCTCTTCTGGCTGTCAGACCAGACTGTAAGGGTCATCTTTGACTTTTCATTTCCCTTGCTTCTCCCATTATATATCAAGCCAGTGAGCAATTTCTTTCAGAACAAGGTCTCCCTTATTCTGTAGTATGAGTCATGGGGCCCCCATATTCATGGGAGGATCATAAAAGTAGCAGAGTAGGCAGGGGCTTAACAGCCTATCCTAGTGAGGCTCAGTCCACTCTTAAATGGGAGTGGACTGCTCCCAGGAGGAGAGATGGGAGCTGGGTCTTCAGTTTGTCTCATTTTGTCTTCAGGGGTAGGTGATGATGTCTTCTGGGTTGAATGGACACTCTATGGAGGGCTGATAGAAGGAGAAAAAACCTTGTTTTGGGGGGCACTTCTACCATGTCATCATCAAGACTGGCAACCACTCACAACATGTCCGACACCAACTGTGTGGGTCTTCTCCTTTCATTAAGTAATTCTAACACCAATCACCTGAATCCCACAGGTTAAAGGCTCAGTCTCAAAAGACTCACCCCCCCTCGGGGCGTCTGGGTGCCTCAGTCAGTTTAAGCATCTGACTTTGGCTCAGGTCATGATCTCGCTAGTTTGAGAATTTGAACCGCATGTCAGGCTCTGTGCTGATAGCTCAGAGCCTGGAGCCTGCTTTGGATTCTGTGCCTCCCCCCTTTCTCTGCCCCTCCTCTGCTCATGCTCTGTCATCTCTCTCTGTCAATAATAAATAAACGTTAAAAAAAAAAAAAGACTCCCCCCCCCTCCCCCGCTTCAGATACCAGTTGCAAGTCCCAGGTTGTCACCCATATTTCTAGGATATAAATTGAGAGTTCTCACAACTCCCTCCTCTGGACTGATGATTTGCTATAAGCTCAGAATTCAGGGAAATGCTTACTTAATATGTCTTAGTCCGTTATAAAGGATATAAGAAAAGATGTAGATGAAGATGTACACACGGAGATCACAGGAGTCTGCGAGGAGTTGTGGTGTACTGCCCTTCTGGCACACAGATGTGTTTACCCACCAGAAGCTCTCTGAACCCGATTTTTTAGGGTTTCTAATGAGGTTCCATCACTTCGTGTCACAGCTGATTAAATCATTGGCCGTTGTTGGTTGAGCTCCATCTGCAACCCCTGCTTCTTCCCCAGAGGTTGGGGTAGGGGTGAGAGTGGGCAGGCCTGAAAGTTCTAACCTTCTAATCATGTGGTTGGTAACCAGCCCCTATACCTAGAGTCACCTGACTAACAGAAATTCAGGTATGGCTGAAAGGGGCTTGCTGTGAATAACCGTCATCATCTTTGCCACTCAAGAAATTTGGGGGCGCCTGGGTGGCTTAGTTGGTTGAGGGTCCGACTTTCGCTTAGGTCATGATCTCATGGTTTGTGGGTTCGGGCCCCGCGTCAGGCTCTGTGCTGACTGCCAGCTCAGAGCCTGGAGCCTGTTTCGGTCTGTGACTCCCTCTCTCTCTGACCCTCCCCTGCTCACGCTGTCTCTCTCTCTCTCTCTCCTAGAAATAAATAAAAACATTAAAAAAAAAAAGAAATTTGAAGAGTCCTGGAAGTTCTGTGCCACAAAGCAAGACCATATACATGTATATTTTTATATCATAATGTCACAACTAGAGACAGGCCCCAACATTATTCTTACCAGCCCTTGTCATTTGAGGACCGCATCATTTCAAAAAGAATTTCTCCTCTTCAGTCATTCCCTGGGGTGTCAAATTCACTTGTGCACTTTGCTTCCAAATGAATGTTCCTAAATTAGTCGTCATTATTTTTTTTATTGAGATATAGTTGACAACAATATCGTATTAGTTTTCAGTATATAACAGTGACTTGAAGTTTATATGCATTATGAAATGGTTATTATAAGTCTGGTTACTATCTGTGGCCCTGTAAAGTTATTATAATATTATTGGCTCTATTCTCTATGCTGCACATTACATTCCCATGATTTATTTTACAGCTTGAAGTTTGTCCCTCTTTATCTCCTTCACTTATTTCACCCCCCCCGTTACCCCCCTTTTCCCAGGTAACCATCGGTTCTTTGTTTATGATTCTATTTCTATTTTGTTTTGTTTGTCACTTTGTTTTTTAGGTTCCACACATAAGGAAATCACACCGTAGGCTGAGCACCTAGGTGGCTCAGTCGGTTAAGCGTCCGACTTCGGCTCAGGTCATGATCTCACGGTTCATGGGTTCGAGCCCTGCGTCGGGCTCTGTGCTGACAGCTAGCTCAGAGCCTGGAGCCTGTCTTCGGATTCTGTGTCTCCTTCTCTCTCTGACCCTCCCCTGCTCATGCTGTCTCTATCTCTCCCTCAAAAATAAAAATAAAAAATAAAAAAAGGAAATCACACTGTATTTGTCTTTCTCTGACTTATTCGTAATACCGTCTAGGTCCATATCCCTGTTGTCACAAATGGCACAATTTTATTTTTTTAATGGCTGAGTCATATTCCACTGTGCATGCACACCACATCTGTACTCAGCCATCTGTTAATGGGCATTTAGTTGTTTCCATATCTTGGCTATTGTAAACAATGCTACAGTGAACACAGGAGTGCATGTATCTTTTCAAATTAATGTTTTCATTTTCTCTGGATTAAATATCCAGAAGGGGAATTGCTGGTTCATGTGGGATTTTCTATTTTTAATTTTTTTGAGGAACTTCCATATTGCTAAAACAGTCTTTATGTCACTTCTTAGTTGAAAACTCATTACCTATAAATTAAAGTCTAAAGTCTTGACATGCAAGGCATTTTCTACTCTCATGTATGACCTCCGTGGTCAACACATGGGCGTCCCAGTTGCATCCCTTTGCTGACTTTGTGACCCAGGCCATGCCCTGTCATCGGTCTTGGTTTTCGCTTCTGCAACGTGGGAGGATTGTCAGGTCCAGCTTCTAGAGTTAGGTGATGATCAAATGAGATAAATCTTATGAAAAAATTTTGTGAGCTAAAAGTCGTATAGAGACTAACTTTTTATTCGTATTCCTAAATATCTAGGTTTGTGTCCTATTTTTTTCTAGCATTCCCCTTTTTTCTATAGCTTGGCTAGTTTGTCACAGTTCCCTGACTACAATTTGCTCACGTTTGCCCCACGTTCTTTATCACTAACAGTGATAAACAATTGGAATATTTAAGACAGACGTCTGCCTTGTCCGGTCAAGGCCTCAAGCATGGTGTCTGTACTGAGAATATTTTAGGATGATGTTCCTGATTATATTCGATCCTGGAATGATTTAGGCAGTTTTCAGCCTAAATTTTCTCTGTTTATTGGAAATGGCACCTGTATTTCTGGGCTCAGTTAATTTCTTTCTAAATGCCTTGCTTTTCTTCTTAAATAATACTAACAATTAGGGAACGGTTTACTTTACTGTCTGTCTCTCTCTTTCTCTCTCTGAAGTTGAGCTAAAGTATAAACTCAGGAATGGTAGCTGCCTGGTATGTCTCAACATTCGTTACATGCACATACAAATATTCAGACAGAGAGAGAGAGATCTAAATGTGGTTATCAATGGATGAAGTTGAAAAAGTGTTGGAATTTTGAAGATTTTATATTCTAGTGTTTAACACTATGACACATGGGAAAGTTCTGTCACCTCTCTAGGCCTTGGTTTCCTCATTTGAAATGTAAGGGAATGAAATTACATCACCTCTAGAATCTAAAGTAAAAGAAAAAGTATTTTTTTTTTGAGGGGTTTATAAATTACTAAATAGCTGCCTACATTGTGATATTCTAGGGGTGCCTGGCTGGCTCTTGATTTCGGTGCAGGTCATGACCTCACTGTCATGAGACTGAGCCCCACATCAGACTCCGTGCTGCTTGGGTTTCTCTCTTTCTGTCTCTCTCCCCTTTTCCCCTTCAAAATAAATAGACATTAAAAAGATAAAGATTCCAAATTGTGATGGTCTGAACTGACATCAGAACAGATCATAGAGCAAGAATTGAACTTCTGGTGGCTTCAATATGTACTATGACTTTGGTCACTGAATAGTAAACATTTTTCTCTATTTGGGGTGATACAAGGGAATTATATTTTCCTTGGAGTTCTGATTAAAGTTGAGACTGTCCATGCTGGTTTAATATTTGGCATATGCGTCCATTATAGAGTTCTTTCTGAGTGGTCCTAAGTTTTTCACAGAGTCTGTAAGAAAGATGTTATAATGCGAGTTTTTTTTTTTTTCTGATTTCAGAGGAAGAGTTAAATATCAAGTGCTAAAATGGTAGAACTATATAAGTCATGAACTTTATTCATAATCCTCTTTCTTAGATAACTACTATTGGTAGTTGGCATACAACAGGTTTTGAAAATTACAGGTTTTCCAGTTGTCAGTACCTCTCATTTGATAGTTCCCCTTCTAAATGAATGTCCATGGCTATATGGAAAGGAGATGGAAGTAAAGAAGATAATGAATAAAATGAGGATATATTCTTTGAGCTGGCAGTTAACATGTCTGGAATTCTTTCTGTAAGCTGCTCTGCATTTGACTTAGGTGGGATTTGGTGAGTGAATGAAATTCTAGAAGAGAGCTGAAAACATTGTGGTTGACCAAACATCGACATTTTATCCTGCTTCCCTCTCCTCCCCACCCCCCATTCCGTAGAATACCATCCTAAGTATATGCATTTCCATTCAGTCGTTTCTAAGAGAAATTATGTTGTGTTGAGTGATGGTCATACTATCCTCCTTAAGTTTTTCTACACAGCAGAACACAGGCTTCACTTGGATGATTCTTCTGCATTGTCTCAGGTTATGACACAACATAAAAATCCAAAATTTTGGTGTAGACCAGAAAGTAGCTCTTTGTGTTGAAGTTTTCTGTTATTTCAAGCTATCTTTTAACAGTACCAAAGGTCGCTTCATTGTTTTCTTGATTCTTTTTTCCCTTTTACCCCATCTTGGCCAGTTGTAGAAATATTCTTTCGTTTCAGTGAGAAGGACATTGTTATGTGGCAGACTGTACCTTTTATGGTCCTGCAGAAAGCCTTCAACTAAAGAATTGATGTTTAAGCTGTTATTGGACTTTGAACTCTGCAACAGCCCAGAAGTAGGTATTTTAAAATTCTACTTTGGTTTTTCTTGTTAAGCTTGTACTATTAATTAAGTTCTGAAATGGGGCTCTGGTGTTCCTGCATTTATTTTTATTTTTATTTTACTTTTTTATTTTTAAAGAGAGAATGTACGAGCAGGGGGAGGTGGGGAGAGAGAGACAGAGAGAGAGAGACAGAGAGAGAGAGAGAATCTCAAGCAGGTTCCACACACAATGTGGAGCCCAGTGTGGGACTCAATCCCATGACCCTGGGGTCATGACCTGAGCCAAAATTAAAGAGTCAGACGCTCAACCAACTGAGCCACCAAGGCGCCCATGTTCCTGCACTTAGAGCTCTGACTAGGGGTGCAGTTCTCTCTACTTCTTTGCTTTTGCTAAGGAATTGCCACATTACAGGGACGTTGACAGTAGTAGTGGTGATGGCCCTCTGTTTTCCCATGTAACACCGTTCTGGAACACTAATTGTTACAAATAGAGAGACACAATTTGATATTTAAAAAAAAAAACCCAACAGAAATATTATTCTGTACATTGCAGTGAAAGTATTCTTTTTATAATAGGCATGTTGAGAGAGTGTGTATTTATTCCAGCATTGCTGGTGTTGTGAAAACCATTGTTGAATTTTTACAAACTTGAATCTGGAATCTGTTAGCACGTTTATATTTTTGGTTTGTATGCAAGTATTAGCTGTATGATTAAATTGTCGTGGAAAAGATTCCTGTGTCACAGAATTTTATTCCCCACACCCGCCAGCCCTACTCCCTGCTTCAGATTCATCAACATTTTGGTGTCTGTTCTTACCTGCCCCCATTACACTGTTTAGTCATCCTCCTATGGATAGACTTCTGGGTTGATTTTCAATTTTTACCATATCAAGTCACAACACAGCAAAAATCCATATAGCTATCATCAGGTATTCATATTTTGACATGGAGCGATAGTTTCCAGACTTATTCCTGGAATAAATGTCTCAAGATCATTAATTTGAAAGATGGCACTGATTTAGCCGCCAGTCTCTGTGTTTCATTCATTTCTTTATTTTACAATCAGACCATTTTAGTAGATGTGGCTTCTGAATCGCATTTAGTTGTAATAGCTGATTTTTCTGAACCTTTAGTTAAATAAACGTATTTTGATTCCGTGTTAACTTTCCCCACCAAGTTCTAATTGCTGCTGTTTTCGACTGGGTGGCCTTTCCTACAGTTTGTCCATCTGGCTAAATCTACTGACTCTTAGAGATCTGGCATTTGAGGCATGTTGTGTACTGGTTCCTCTGTGCCTCCCCAACTCTCCCGAGTTCTCAGGGCACTCTGGACCCACGCATCTTAGAGCATCCATATGTTATACTGTGTTTGTACTTAACTGTGTGTGTCCTTACAGATCAATGAGAGCTGACGTTGTTTTTGTTTGTTTGTTTTTTAATGTTTTATTTTTTCAGAGACGGAGAAAGACAGAGTGTGAACAGGGGAGGGGTAGAGAGAGGGAGACACACAATCTGAAACAGGCTCTAGGCTCAGAGCTGTCAGCACAGAGCCCGATGCAGGGCTGGATAGAACTCATGGACTGTGAGATCATGGCCTGAGCTGAAGTTGGATGCTTAACCAGATGGCCCAGATTTTGGGTTTAATCTGCATAGTGGTGCTAGTTGAAGCCACAGAAGTAAAAAATTGCAGTTAGGTTCTGAGTCTGTAGACAGTTTAGCTGTAGAGGGGTGGCTGGCTTGGTTGGTGGGGTGTGCGACTCTTGATTTCAGGGTTGTGAGTTTGAGCCCCGTGTTGGGAGGAGCAATTCTAGGGAAATAAAATCTTTAAAAAAGGGAGGGAGGGAGGAAGGAAGGAAGTTAAGTTGTTAGAAAGTTAGTTTGGGGCAGAATGTGAGCATCTGAAAGCTCTCTTCTACCAGTAAGATCAGTAGACAGGAAGACTGAGAAATGAATACAGGATTTGGGAGAGAGAAAACAGAAGATGAAAAATAGACAAAATTATCATGAAGGGCTGGAGAACTGTTCATTTTATTGCCTTTATTTCTTATTCTCCTTTTCTGATGTAGCTTTTGTGGTGGTTAATTTTATGTGTCAACTTGGCTAGGCAACAGCACCCAGATTTTGGTCAAAAACCAATTTAGATATTGCTGTGAAGGTATTTTAAAGATATGGCTTACATTGAGGCTTCTGGGTGGCTGAGTTGGTTAAGCGTCCAACTTTGGCTCAGGACATGATCCCACGGTCCAGGGTCAGGCCCCTCATCAGGCTCTGTGCTGACAGCTCGGAGCCTGGAGCCTGCTTTGGATTCTGTGTCTCTCCCTCTTTCTTTGCCACTCCCCTGCTTGCTCACTCGCTCACACACTCTCTCTCTCTCTCTCAAAAATAAACATTAAAAAAATTAAAGAATACTATAGAATTAACATTTAAATCAGTAGATTTGAGCACAGCTCCTTACCCTCCATAGTGTAACTAGAAGATCTCTTCCTATCAGTTGAAGGTCTTAAGAAAAAAATACTGAAGTCCCCCCAAGGAAGAGGAAATTCTGCCTCCAGATTGCCTTTGGACTTGAGTTACACCGTCAGCTCTTCCCTGGGTCTCTAGCCTGCAAGACAGCCCTGCAGATTTTGGACTTGCTGGCCCCCAAAACTGTATGGGCCAGTTCTTAAATTTTTGTCTAGATGATGGTCATGTGTGTGCATGAGCGTGCGCGCATACACACACACACACACACACACATACACACACACACACACCCTATTGGTTTTGTTTCTCTGGAAAACCCTGACTAATACCAACTGCAGCATAACTAGAGTCTAGTTGTATTTTGTGTTTACTGACTTTGTAATGCTGAGCTCTGTCTAGATTTTTTGAGTCCTTTGACAGACAATTCTCCTCTTACTGGGCAGTCATCTGATTCTACGCTTGCTCATAGGTACCTGTGTGTACCTATTTCTCTTGCTCCATTATATTATTGTCATTGTTGCCATGTATGCCTGTTGTCCCAAATGGATCTGGACCTTCCTGTAACCTAGGATTTGCTTTGCTCCCACTAGCTTGTGTGGCTTGGCTAAGCCAGCCTAGGTGTCATGTAAGAATTTGTCACTATGTGTCTATTGAGTGAGTTTAGCTCTTACTTGATACTAGAAAGAAAGTGAAAGAAGCACCAGAATGACAAGCGTGACCAACATGCACCAGGAAAGGTTAGCAAGCACACTGGCAGCATCTTCTACTAGATCATGGCCTTGTCCTGGATGGCAAGGGTGAAATGTATCGTGGTGGTTTGGATACCATGGTGAGCCATTATCTAATCAGTAGTTGTTTTAAAATTTGTCAAATCTTATTCAGGCATGATTTTACCAGTCAAAAGCAGATAAAGCTATACATAAAAATTATATTGTAGATGGGGTGCCTGGGTGGCTCAGTCAGTTGAGTGTCCTACTTCGGCTCAGCTCATGATCTCACAGTTTGTGAGTTGGAGCCCCACATCAGGCTCTCTGAGGTCAGTACAGAGCCTGCTTCAGATCGTCCGTGGCCCCTCACCCCTTCTGCCCCCTTGCCGCTGGCGTGCTTTCAAAAATAAATAAACAAAAAGAAAAGAAAACACAGAAGCATTAAGAAGGAAAAAGGAATGCTTGTAACCTCATTATTTACAGTTAACTATGAATAACTGAATAAATGAATAACTGTACATTTTGGTTAGATGTACCTAAAATTTAAAATATACTCAGATCTATGCAATGATAGTATATCATACATGTTGTTTTGTTACTTTCTTTTTTCAAGTAAACATGTCATGTCATTTTGCTGTGGGTTTTTTTTTTGTTTGTTTAAGTTTGTTTATTTTGAGAGAGAGAGAGCAGAGACAGCACAAGCGGGGAGGGGCAGAGAGCGAGGGAGAGAGAGGATCCCAAACAGGCACAATGCTGTCAGCGCAGAGCCCAACACTGAGCTCAGTCTCACAGACTGCGAGATCATGACCTGAGCTGAAATCAAGAGCCTGACGCATAACTGGCTGAGCCACCTAGGCCCCCCCTATTTTGCTATTTTAAACTATATTTTTAATATCTTCATAGTATTCCATTACATGGAAATATATACTAATCAGTCCCCTTATACTATTAGGCATTTAATACGTCTTTTTTTCCCCTACTTTAATCATGGGCTCAGTGAACATATTTGCACATGTATCTTTGTGTACGTGGCTATTATTTCCTGAGAAGGAATTGTTAGAATCTCTGGATCACATGTAGGCAATTTTATTTCCATTTATTTATTTATTTATTTTTAAAGTTTATCTATTTTAGTAATCTCTATACCCAAAACGGCTCGAACTCATGACCCCGAGATCGAGAGTCATATGCTTTTCTGATTGAACCAGCCAGGTGCCTGTAGCCCACTTTATTTTTAAAGGAGATATTTTTCTATATGTTTTAAGTGTCCCTCAGAAAGGTTTTACCAATATTCATTAATTCCATTGGTTTATGAGAGATCCATGGATAGTGTTCCTACAACAGGTACAGGTATGTAACTAATTATTTTTTCTTCTGGGACAGGTTTCTTTTTCTTAAGTCTAGAATATTCTGCCTAAGATCTTGTTCAACCTGTTAAGCCTATTAGTGATTCTACCAGAATAAATTAATAGTCACCATACATCCATGCTTGTTTGAACAAAATGCTCAAGCATCCAAAATATGAGTAGCCAGTCTTACAGCATTCATGAGTGACTCACTTGTTTGTCTGAAATGAGAAAAGATGGGAGGAGGCGAGTCAAATGACTATGAATCTTCTTTAAAGGAACCATAATATAGTATGTAAGACCAAAGGACCCGCCCCAACCCCAGTGCTTGTGGGAGAGAGGATAGCACATTGAATCATGAGATATTGTCACAGAATTCCACACTATAATAAATGATTCCACTATCAGTTGAAAATAATGGACTTTTTCAAGGATTGGGAATATAACATTTCAGTTTGTACCTTAGTGTGTTTTGGGCAAGCAGCATTAGAAGGGTAAATATTGCAGCCTCAAGTTGAATTTTTTCTTGTATGGATTATAATTAACCTATACTTGTAAAATAGTTAATGATGATCTGGGAACCTTTTAGAACTGAAAGGAATCTATGAAAGCCATGGTACCTATTCCTGTTTCTTTTGTTGCTATGCTGGTTAACGTTCATAAAGCCAAATTTATTTAACTGAGGAACTATCACTTATTCTTAGATCTTTTTTGAAAAAGTTTTATTCTAGGTATAAGTTTGTTTTCTCATTGAAATTCTTCAAGACTCTTTTTCCTACTTAGATTTAATTTATTCTCTGTTAAGTTTGGGGACATTCTGGAAACTTTGAATTTCTGGGCAGAAAATGAAGACATGATTTCATAGAATCAGCCCTGCTGTTTCTTATTTCTGTTATTGTTGTTAACAAATGTAATAAAAGGTAAGTCTGTGATGTGAGAGATGACATTTAAATTTTCTCATATTTAACCTTTTCTTTTTGGTTAAGTAACATTAAACAATTATTGGAGTTTTGAAATCGTGCAGATAAATATAGTTCCTTTGGTCTCTATAAGTTAAGGGGGCATATGGGACTGAATACATCTGCCTTTCTGTGCCTTTGGTCAGAGTTCTGTATTTTTCTCTCCGATATTTCAAGGGAAGAGTAAGGAGTCCTTTTATAAAAAACATTTCTGTGTAATCAAGTCTGTGAGTTTGATTCCTTATTCAAATGGAAGTACTAAGACACACATTAACCTGAAAATTTTCCTTGCCCAGGCTCAACTCCTAGATCATTGAAACCTTAGATGTTTCAGCATAGCCTAATTCAGAGAAGCAGAGGAAGTTTGAAAACAGAACAAGTGGTTTAAGAACACTGCACCTATTGTGGGTGTGCTCCTGCAGAAGGGGAATCACGCAGGTGTGGCTCCTGCTGCTGGCCGGCGTCAACACTGCTAGGTTGAAACCTTGGGCTTCTGTGCCTTCCGCTGTGTAGACTTCACAAAAGATGTACTATTTTGTCTCAGCATAGTAGGTGTGTTAGCGTTACATGAAGGAAGGACATCGTGCAAGTTCTGTATTTTGGAAAGGGGTGCGGTAGGAGAAAATCCCTCTTAATTAGCTTTTTGTGTTTAGTTGCCTGATTTCCGGTTCTATTCATTTACCATACTGAGTCAAAATATTATGAAATATTTTTACTATCGGGTATCTTTGTAATTCCTGTGCTCTTCAGTCCTCACCGAATCAGTTGATGTGAGAGCATCATTCTTTTTAACTTCAGATCCATACTTTGGCAGGAGATGCCCAGGACTACCTTGGCTTTTCTATGGTTGTGGAGAAAGATAATATCTCTGACAAAGCTGCCATTCAGAAATACCTTCCATTATTTATTATATTATACTTTCATGAGTAGTCAGGAGAAGTATGAGAGTGATTTTATAAGAGGACAGTTAAGAAATACAGTATTTCAAGCACAGCACTCATATGCTACTTCCCATTCACTTGCTCTTTGCCAGTAGATGTAAATGTGGAATAAGTGGTCCAGTCCTGTCTTGGTGTGAGTACAGCTCAGTTTACCAGCCTGTTGACATCATATGTATGAGAGAATAAGAGTACAGTGTAAACAATTTTTTTTAATGTTTTCTATTTATTTCTGAGAGAGAGAGAGACAGCATGAGCAGGGGAGGGTCAGAGAGAGAGGGAGACACAGAATCTGAAGCAGGCTCCAGTCTCTGAGCTGTCAGCACAGAGCCGGACGCAGGGCTCAAACCCACGAACTGTGAGATCATGACCTGAGCTCAAGTCGGACGCTTAACTGACTGAGCCACCCAGGCGCCCCACAAGAGTACAGTTTAAAAGAAACAAAACAGGAGTGCCTGGGTGGCTCAGTTGGTTAAGCATCAGACTTGGGCTCAGGTCGTGGTCTCCTGGTTGTGCATTCGAGCTCTGCTGTGCTCTGTACTGACAGCTTGGAGTCGGAAGCCTTCTTCAGATTCTGTCTGTCTGTCTGTCTGTCTGTCTCTGCCCCTCACTTGCTCACACTCTGTCTCTTCTCTCTCAAAAAAATTTTTTTAAAATGTTTTAAGTAATAGAAGAAAAAAATATTCAAAGTTCTTTCTGCTAGCCCCAGGAAATTGTTTTGTCATAGAGTGGATTTTGTCAAAAAAAAAAAAATTCTTTAATTCCAATTTAAAGTTAGAAGGACTCACACAGACTATAATAGAACTCAGTGATGGCTCCAAGCTTCAGTTTTAGGAGAGGGCTGTAGATAGCAAAACTTTTTGCCAAGATAGTGTTATGGTTTCCTTATCACATACTCTTAAATGACATGTTCAGGAACTTTTTAAATATTTCCAAATATTTTGTCTTAAAAACCTCTTTTTTGCCATTGTTTTCTCATTGAAATTTATAGATTTTTTTCATTACCTAGATTTAGTTCCTTTTCCAGATAGCTCAGGGACATTCTAGAAACCGCCAGCTTCTACACAGAAATTAAAGACATGCTTCATAGAGATAGGATGGCTCAGACTTGGTGTTTTTATCTTTCTCCGCTGCTATTAATGAAAGGTAATAAAAGGTAAATTCTTTTACAATACAAAAATGAGAAGTGAAGTTTAAATTTTCTCATGTTTGATAATATATATAATTAAAACAAATTAAACATTAGCTTTGGTGCTGACGTTATGCCAGGAACTGTTTATCTTCTAAAATGCTTGGACATTGGTTTTTGTTGGGTTAATAATTTTCTTTGGTCTCTCTTTTTTTTTAATTCATTTATTTTTGAGAGAGAAAGAGAGAGAGAATATCCCAAGCAGGTTCCACAGTGTCAGTGTAGATTCCCCTGTGGGTCTTGAACTCACAAACTGAGTTCACGAACTGAGCTGAAATCAAGAGTTGAATGGTTAACCAACTGAGTCATCCAGGCATCCCAAGCCCTGAGTTTCTAATGTCATCTGAGGCAATGACAATTTGCTTATGAAACTTTTCTGAAAATGTGTATAAATTTCCTTTAAAAATCATGGAATTGATAATTAAAATGTAAGGAATAAAACCTGGGTTGATTTTTTTCAAGTACCTCCATATAGGTACCTTTCAGTTGTTTTGGCTATAAATCATGCAACATTCTCAAAGTGTGACTGCCCATTTTTTTATGAGTATGGTTAGCAGGGAGATCCAGTTCAAACAGTAGAACATTAACTGTGAGTTGAAATGTAAGATTATGTGAGTGTGTGTGAGTGTGTTTATGGGGTGGAGAATGATGCGTACAGATTGAAGCAACAATAAGTGAAGCTGAAATCCTGTAAATGAGAACTGATTGTGATAGCTGATAAATGTGGAAATGGGTAAGAAAACACGGTATGTAAGGAAGCATACGTTTTCTTCATGGTTGTCTTCTCAGGATAATTTGTGGTCTTGAGAACCTGCCTGAGGTTTCTTAATAATGTTTTCGTAGCTGGCTAGTTAGGATAGGCTACTGATGTGATCCAAAAAGTGGTCAGCTCCAAAAGAAGTTGCCAAAAGAAGGGAAGCCTAGGTATCTGCAAGTCTGTAGGGGAAAGCCCATTTTATTGAGAGGTCAGTGGCCAGAGGTGATCCCTGGCGCGCCTGTGGGTATCAGCCCAATGTACACTGGCAGCTCTGTCTTCTTTACTCATTTATATATTGCGTCTTCCCTTGATCAGATCTTCCCTTTTCCTCTATTATCCTTGATCCTCTTACAGTCTCAGCAAGGGGAGTCAGTGCTGTGTTGCGGGCTTTCCCCCATAGATAATGTATCACTAGGAGCGTTTTCAGCTGCGACAGAAAACCCCTGCTTTGGAGTCAAGACACTGATTTTTCTCAGGTAACAGAAGGTCAAACAGGTAGGCAGTCCAGGGTCATGCAGCTGCTCAACACTGTAAAGGACCAGGTCCTCAGATCTGGGAGGTGGAAGGGGGGAGGGCAGGCCATCTTTGTCACGTGGGTTCCTCCATAAAAGTACAAGTGGGCCGCTGCAGTTTCGGGATTTACAGCTGAAAGAAGAGGTAAGAGGGAGGGCTTTCTTCTAATGAGGATTTTTTGGGAGAGGTGATCTCTCTGGTGACTTCTGCCTACATCACACTGAAGAGTGTATGCCCACCACTGGCTGCAAGGGGGTCATGTGCTTTTGTCTGGGCACATGGCTGCCCTGGATGTTAATTGGTGCTGTTTAGTAAGGAAGAGTGGGGAGCGGATCCTGGATTGTCACTGCGGTGAGTACAAGTCGCTGTTATTGTTCCGATGATTTTACTTTGGATCTGATCCTTCTAAAATAATTGCTCACCTAAAATGATAGTACTTCATGTGGCTTTGCTTAATTCTTAGAGTTTCAAAGTCGGAATGCAAAATACTAAATACCATCCAGTATTTTATTAGAAAGACCAGTTGTGTTAATTTTTCGTTTTCAACTATTGCTGTGGAACGTGGACCATCTCTTCTCTGACTCATCTCAACCCTGTAAACTAGTTAAAACTCATGTCCAGGGAGGTATTTGTTTCACAAATTTTTTTCCAAAATCATCATTCAGCAGCCTCTTCCCGAGCAGTGGCTCTTAGAGGTAGAGTGGAGAGTGGTCAGTGGGTGACATGTGGCCTCTGACCTGGTGAGACAGGATAGCCGGGTACAGAGTTCAGAGGTAATAGTTTTACACGTATTGTGGGAGGAGGGTGACAATGGGGACCTAAGTAGTGTTATTGTTTAATTTCCATGTTTTAAATTACTTTTTAATGTGTGTTTAATTAGTATATTGAAGAGAGATCTTGTCACTTTAATGACAGTCTTCCCTCCTTGCTTTATAGCTTTTTCAAAAGGCTCCACAGTTCTCAAAATAGCCACTTAAGGTTTGTCAGTATATTGTGGACTTTAGTTTCCCCAAATAAAACAATGTTAACCTAATAAAATGGAGAAAGAAAGTCTTTAAAAAAATCAAATAATATTGGAGCTCATCAGGCAGAATTTGTAAATCTGTCTTCTGAGGGCCCCCAATTCAGTACATTCATGGGTACATATGCCAGAATGTGGTTGATTTATTTTCACATAATTGCAGTCATATAACAGCTATTGTTCTGCAACTAGCTTTCTTTTTTCTTCTCGTAATACCCTTTGAAAGAATTCTTTATAGGGAACATGGAATAGTCGTTTTCTCACTCCAAGATGGGACCACTCTCCCTGCTCAACCCCGGGAATATTTTTAAACATGTAGGAGAATTTTATGAAGAAATATCCTGCCTCACATGCCAGCATTATCCCATTGAGAAACAATGGTATGGAAAGACCTTATCTTTTAGACATTTTTAAAAAATATATAATTGAAGAATGTGATTGTACCATAAGTATTTTCTTACCGATGATCCATGTCTTGAAACATAAGATATCTGTGTATGTGTAAGAGCCTAACATAAATTACTGGAAGAATTGCTGGGCCAGAGGGGTTTGCCTGTTTAAAATGTAGTTATATGCTCCCAAATCATTCTTCAAAACGGCTGTACAAAATTACAGCCCTAATAACAGTGCACACTTTTTCCCACATCCTTTTCAACACTTGATATTATCAGTTAAAAAATATTTTGCCTACATAATAATTCCTACATAATAAGGAAAAATAAAATCTTGTTTAAATTTCCATTTTCCTGTCCAAAAAAGGCCCATTACAGTACACATTCAATAGAGCGGTAAGTGACTAATTTGCTTTTGGAGACGCACAGTTAGTGCTCATCTGCTCTTGATATCCTGCTGCCTGGTTCATTCATGTTTCAGAAGCAGTCCTGTTTACAAATTGGCCAACCCCTTTGGAGTGTCTTTTTAGTCTCATCTGTAGGAAGTGTCATAGTGATTGGCAGGAGTCATTTTTATGAAAGAAGAAGCTGTTTTCCAAACTCTGGTTGCTTCCCAACTAGTGGGTTGGCAAAACCAAATTAGGGACCATGAGCAGGATAAAAAAAGAAATAGAGGGACACCTGGGTGGCTCAGTTGGTTGAGCATCCGTCTTTGGCTCAGGTCATGATCTCATGGTTCGTGGGTTCCAGCCCCGCGTCGGGCTCTGGGATGACAGCTAGCTCAGAGCCTGGAGCCTGCTTCAGATTCTGTGTCTCCCTCTCTCTCTGACCCTCCCCTGCTCACACGCCCTCCCCCCTCAGAAATAAATAAAAACATTAAAAAATAAAGTAAATTATAAAAAAAAGAAATAGAAGAGAAAATAATGGAGAGTCTCATATGCACTAAAGGTATGACTTGTTTCATGAAATGTACATATTAGAATGTGGATTAAGCATGTCTGTTTGTGTGTGTGTATGTGTGCATAGTTAGAGTCTGCTGTATTGTGTTGTAAAATCTCTCTGTGGGTTGAGGATTGCTGATATGGAGAATCTTAGCTTTAATATTTTTTCAAAGCACAGTTTCTTTCTATCTTAATCGAGGCAGAAGTTTCATACTTAGTTGTGGCATTATAAAAACAAAAATAAGTTGCTAATAGTATCAATACCTTGCAAAAGGTTAAAAGCGAAGTCTTTTAAAGGAGCTTAAATGCTTAAGATAGATGTCACCTAATTGGACTTGGAGATGCACTGGGTGTGGAAAGGCAAATTGGCTTGGGTGCAGGATGAAGAAATGATGAGTTACACCCTTCTCAAGTTAGTTTCACTGAGCAGTCCCCGCTCTTGACTCTGTGGTAGCTGTATCACCGTGCAGGCGAGGGAGCACAGAGGAAATCCTGATGCCCTACACTTTCTCCCTGTGAGCAGGCACATGTTGTAATGGATCATCCAAGAGGAGTAGCTTGAGCTAATTTCAAGTATTCAGCTTTCCTCAGTTCCATAGATCTTATGTTGTTTAGAAAACTACCTGTTGGTGATGATAATAAATGGTGATCATTAAAAAAAAAAAAAAAAAAGCACGATGGAACACTGTGCATGTGGGTGTATTTAATTACCTGGCAGGTGTTCATATTTCTGGAGTGTGAAACTTATGGGTAAACAATGGCCTTTCTGTTAAAGATTCTACCCACACTTTTGTGTTTCTTTCCTTTCATAGTTGGGTATTTTCCATCTCTTAGAGTGCAGTAGTAATGATTAACCTGTGTTGTACGGTGTGCTTCCCAAGTGATTATATTTTTCATTTGTTTTACCTCGACCAAATCTAATTTTCTCACTTGAATTATTCTTACTCAATAATTGTATCTTCATAAAAAAATGATATGAATGGAAACCTTGAATCTTATTTTCCAGATTTGTAAATAATGGTGCTAGAAAATTTGTGTTTTTAAAGTTCTGTGATGTGAGGGGTGCCTGGGTGGCTCAGTCAGTTAAGCTTCTGACTTTGGCTCAGGTCATGATCTCACGGTTGGTAGGTTCGAGCCCCGCGTCGGGCTCTGTGCTGACAGCCAGCTCAGAGCCTGGAGCCTGTCTCCCGGATTCTGTGACTCCCTCTCTCTCTGACCCTCCCCTGCTCATGCTATCTCTATCTCTCTCTCAAAACATAAATAAAACATTAAAAAATAAATTTTAAAAAAAGTCTGTGATATGACCATAAATTAATGTCTTCCAAATTTCTTTCAAATTTGGCAACTGTAAATACCAAATAATGACTATTATTTCACAGACCAAAGAAGACAGAGGTGAAAGTTCTTTAAGGACTGTGAACACTCCTATTACTGGGTTACTTATGTTGCAGATTGTTACCACGAAGCATAGAGAGGCAGTGTTAACATTGAGTATACTTACTGTGTTACTTTAAATTTAGGTAAAGCCTTTTAACTCCAAAAAGTTTAAATAATTTTATACATATTCTTTTTGAATCTAATTCTATGTATACGATGGCATCCTGGAGACAGAACATGAGTTTTTCTGTCCATCTCAGTATTTGCCCAGTCGTACTGAATCATCTTGATACCTTGTGATTTTGGGTCAGCCTTTCCTATCAATGCAACATACTCTCTCTCCTCCTTGAGAAAACTCCTTGCCATTCTCGGTTCATCCAATGAAACTGCAGCATTGGGAAAGGGAAGACAAGATAGGTGACCTGAGTGAGGGTTGAATTTTATACATTCTACTTCAGCCCTTCTGTTTTGTTAATTTGTATAATTTGTGTAGTTACTTAAATGATGTAGATGCTAATTGAACGAGTTGGCTTGATGAAAGCATCTTGCACGTTGGAGGAAGAAAGTCTTATTAGCAGATGTTTAGAAACAAAAAGGAAAGCTAACATTGTAGCACATTATGCTCCATATGTTACATTGAGGGAAATGTATTTTGTGAGTTTCTTTGAATAGAATTCTTTGTGTTCTTCCACATGCTTTTTCTCTTCTTTTTCTAAGATACGCTCTCCCTAAATGTAAATAATAAATTAAGGGAAAAGGGACAAGTTCAAAATTAGAAAAACTAAAGAAATGCCAGTAGAAGTCAGTTATATATGTTTTTTCCCTTTGAATATATTAGGTATTACATTAAATTGGTTGGCATGTGTAATTAAGTCTTGACAGAGGAGTATCATGGCATTTTATTTTGAAAATATGAGGCAATTTAAGACAAATTTGTTACAAACAGATCTAATTTGCTCTTTCTAAGGAAGACGCACACAAAGACTTCCAGTAACAGAATTCCATGGTTCTTTCCAGTGGCTTCTGTGGAAGAAAATGGTCTGTGTTATATATGGGTCTCATTTATGGGAGATCCATATTGTTTCAAGTTTCAGAATGGCTTCATTGACTTTTAGGCTACTGAATAGAAATGGTATTTGAAATGAGGGTATTCTCTGTGTTTCCCAGCAAGGGACTAGAAGAAGCTCACAAAACCCACGCTCTCCCAGGGCTGTGGTCTGTGAGTTCTGGGTGTGAAGGGTGAGCCACTGCTTGCTATTGTTCATGCACTAATTCTACTTGTTAGGCTGACAGTCATCCTAATGGCTGATGAGGGTGTAGTGTACATACTTTCCTGTAATGACCTGGTGTATCATTCCTCTTGTTCAGCTTCTTGAGGATTATGTGATATGTAATAAATAATGACTCAGGTTCTATATGCAGCTTCTTCTTACTTTTATCAACAAATGATTTAATAATACACAAAAATCACACATATTTTAAGGTACAAATTTTTATACCAATTCCATTCAGTTATCTATTTCATGGTTGACTGTATTCATCTTACCAGTAAGGATTTTCTCCTTCCTTTCCACCTGCTCAACCACCCCCACCTATTACTTTTCTTTCACATATTTTGCTTGGATTTTTTTTTTTTTATTCTGGGCTCTTCCACGAAAAAATACAGTGTAAGTTCTGAAGGTGGAATTAAATTTCCCTTATGGTCTGTTATGTTAAGAGGCTCCAATAAGACTCCTCTAGTATTTATACCATCATGCAGGCCCCTCCCTCAGAAGGTATGGGTTGGGTCTGTGACTTTCCCTGATGGAATCAGCAGAAGTGACATCCTGTAAGTTCTGGACCTAAGTCTTAAGAATTCTGGGCAAGTACATCCAAGAAGTCCAGTTACCCTAGTGGAGAGGCCACACAAACATAGAGGCCTGGCTCTTCCAGTGTTCTCGCTGGTTCCTGCCAGCTCAGTGTAGCCTCATGTGACAGCTGGCAAGATGAGCTACAAAGAACCTTCTGGCTGAGCCTAGCTTAGATTGCAGAATTGTGAGTAGTAAATAAAACAACTTTTTGTTCCGCCACTAAGTTTTAGGGTAGCTTGTTAGGCAGCCAGAGAAACAAAAACACCCTGCATTGATAGACATTTTAAATGCATTTTAATAGCTACTTAGCAATAAGTTACATTTATGTGCAAGAAAGGTAAAATATAAATTACTGCTAATCTTCTATTAGAATAGATTTATCAATGTATTATGTGCTATGCACTAATGTAGTTACATCAAGAGGGAAAGAAATGAAATAGCCACTGTAGAGGTTCGAAGGTCACTCAATGCTCTTATAATTAAATGCAAGCTTTGTCATCACAACTGAAGAAAGCAGTGATGACTTAAAAGTTTTGCAGCAGTTTAGACCACAAAGCTGAAAGAGCAGTGTATGCTAGAAAAGTAACAATATAGAGGCATCTGGGTGGTCTGGGTGGGTAAGTGCTAACTTCAGCTCAGGTCATGATCTTGCAGTTCGTGGGTTCAAGCCCTGCGTCCGTCTCTGTGCTGACAGCTCAGAGCCTGGAGCCTGCTTCAGATTCTTTGTCTCCCTCTCTGTCTGCCCCTCCCTTCCTCACACTCTGTCTCTTTCTCTCTTAATAATATATTAAAAAATATATTATTATTTTTTGATGGGATGAGTTTTTATGTTCCTTTTCCTCCCAGAATCCTTTTTCTGTTTCAATTGATGTTTCAGGCTAAATGGCTCTGTAGGTTGACTGATTACAAATGTTTTCACTCAAGCTCTCTAGCTTTTAAATCTGTCTGTAAGCTGCTTTCTTAAAAAAGTGAATAAGCTTAGGAAATAATTATTCCTCAAAGTACACAAAACTCCTGAGCACACTTTTGTTCTGTAGACAGATCTGATTCATCAAGAAACATCAAGATAATTGTCACGATTTAAATTTTTAAAAGAAACCAAGAAGCCTTTGGCTCAATTGTAGAACTTTCTGTTGCTTTCTTGGCATAATGCCTTGAATTGAATATTTGGTGCTGTACGTTGCTCCATTTTTTGTTTTGCTTTGTATTTTTGCCCCTGGGACAGGAAACTACAGAACAAAATATATTCATTTTGGTAACCAATGCTGGTCCTTTGGTGACTCATTATTCTTCAGTGATTGGTACAGAAGAGAGAGGCTGACACTTGAATGTTGCTCCCTGGTGAATGCAGATGATGAGCCAAGATTTTATTTTTTCATCACAGATATTTTGTAAAACTGGGAATCGCTGTTTTGACACAGGAAGAAAGCCTTGCATATTAAAGCACTCTTGTTTATAAATTACTTCTTTCAGGTCAACTAGTATGCTCCATTTTAATTAAAATTCTTAATGGGCTAAGTTTACATTTGAATTTAATCTGTGTGGCTGTGTAAAAGAAATTTTTCTAGAAAAACATTTTCTTACAAGACTATAAGCTTCACGACGGCAGAATCATGTCTTGTTGGGGACTCTAAAACCCCGAGTTGAGGACAGGTGTTAACGTTTATAAGTCTCAAATTATTTTTTGAATTAATGAATATAGCTTTTTAAAAAATCATTTTGTTTTTTAGAAGTTTCTGGTCTAGAGAGAACATCAACAATTCCAGATGGGTATATTATGTTGAAGGAATCACGTTTCCCAACTTCTTCCTTAGTAGGTGGTCGCCAATTTTTTCTATCCCAATTCTATAAAATATTGATAATAATTTTTAATTAAAGTATTCATATATGCTGACTCTTCAATATATTATTTCTGATTCTTGCAACAGTTTATTTGGAGTTAGGAGTTAAAAATATTGTGTAGCTGATTTTCTTACAATTCTCTACCAAAAACCTTTATGACAAGGGATTTATGTGGTGTGTTAAGAATATTTAGATGTTTCTGGAATTACGGAGTTGGAAGATGCTTGAGTAGGAAAGATGCTTTGGGAAGGCTTTTGTATTCTTATAATTATATGACAAAATGAAAATTTTAGGTTTTTGGGAACTTTCCTAGGTTTCTCTGTTGACTGCTTGCATTTAAATTTTTCTCCCACATAAAAGAACATAAAACATTTTGGTTTGAGGTTTGTCTTTTTGCTCATATGATACCTATTCTGTTTCACTCATTAAAACACTTTTAAAAAATTTAAGCAATATATATTGAACACTTATTTTATGCCGGACACCTCTTAAATTTTTGAAGTGGCTCAAGTGAAGGGAAAGACCCACTTCCCAACTCTGAAGAAGTCTACGTTCCAGTGTGGGGACCACACCAACAATACAAATAACAGCAAGTAGATAGGGTAGAAGGTTATAAAGGTGATGAGGGCTATGGAAAAAATAAAGTAGGGTAATGGAAATCAAGGAGAGAGAGTTATCATTTTGAATAGACCAGGCTGGCCTCATTAAGAAGGGGACTTTTGAGCAAAGATGGAAGAGGTAAGGGAGCAAAAGAGGAAGATGCTTGATAGAACACCTTCTCTGCAGAAGGAAGGGGATGGAGGCAGTGAAAGGGGCAGGGAAGGGCCAGAGAAGAGTCCTGGGGCCCAGATTACCTCTTGCCTCTGAGGAATCCTTTGATGGTTCACCTTGGTCCCCATTGTTGCTAGATCATGCCAGACCTTAATGGGAATGATCATTGTATATCACTCTATTACTATTCATCAAATCATAAAATAATACCAAAAAGAAAAATGATTAGAGTAGACCCACATAATAGGAAGTGACATTGAAACATTTCTATTGTCCTTTATGGTTTTGAGCATCTATTTAAGTCACACAGTACCTCAGTGATAGAATTCCTGGTCAGGCCCCAGAGGCCTTTTAGATGTTTAGGGTTCAAAAACTATTGACCTCGTATTCAAGGTTAGAGACCATATAAATCAGCTAATTAAAATGAAAGGAGTTGGAATATGTAACATTCCTTGTATCTGTGCATGTACAAAGCAAATACTCTACAAATATTAGTTGCACCTAGAACCAGAGTTTTAGTAAAAGAATTTTTTTATGTTTATTTGTTTTTGGCAGAACGTTAGTTGAGGAGGGACAGAGAGAGAGGGAGACACAGAATCTGAAACAGGGTCCAGGCTCTGAGCTGTCGGCACAGAGCCTGAGGCAGAGTTCAAGGGCCTGAGGAATGGCGAGATCGTGAGCTGAAGTCGGATGCCTAACCGACTGAGCCACCTAGGCGCTCCTAGAACGAGAATTTTAAAGTAGAGGATAAATTATAATATTTACATATCTATATAAAAAACACAAGTCAATTTTTAAGTTAATTTTTATTTAGAAGTAATAATTTATCTTTTGTCTAATTTCTGTTTTGTGTCTTGTCAACCTTATTTCCTTATCTCATAGTCCCTGCTCCTTCAAATCAAAATCAGATTTTGAAATAATTGCAGTAATAATAATAGCAATGCCTATGTCTCCTTTAAAAAAACTTTTGTTTATGTTCATTTATTTTTGAGAGAGAGGGATACAGAGTGCCAGCAGGGGAGGGATACAGAGAGAGAGAGAGAGAGAGAGAGAGGGAGAGGCAGAATCCTAAGCAGGCTCCAGTCTCTGAGCTGCCAGCACACAGCCCTATGTGGGGCTCGAACTCAGGAACCGAGAGATCATGACCTGAGCCAAAGTCAAACCCTTAATTGAGCCTCCTAGGCACCCCCTATGTCTCCTTTTTAAAAATGCTGTTTTATTATTTGTGTGTTACATCTTTTCAATAGAGATGATTGTTAAACTGACTACCTGAGAGTTGCGAAGAAATTATTTCTTCCTGACTGTTATAATATGAAAAAAGTGCATTGAGAATTTTTTTGCTCTCTTCTTATTCTATGGCATCCTGTCATTTTAAATGACTAATATGTGTCAATTTGAGAAATGTTTTCTCTTTTATTGAAAGTGTAAATCCTATGGTTCTATTAAAATCATACCTAATTGTAACATCAGTTTGATGACTGAGATATGTTTATTTAGGACACAATGTGTGCCAGTGGGGGTCTAGGTGCTAATACAAGCATATCTCCATCTAATGCAATACATACAGCTTTAAAAATCTATGTGAATGTCATGCATTTGACTATGGGTCCTGCCCATTTTAAGGATGTGTCCTTATTCAAGTTCATTACTTAATTCCGTGAGACTCGGTATTTAAAAAATAGACCGAAGGATATCTTCATCTTCAGAATTGTGAGGAATAAAGGTGATATTGCAGAATGATGTGCGGAATGTCTAATGTAGTGCTTGACTCCTTGTAGATCCTCAACAAATGGTGGCCCCTCTTAATCAAGAAAAACTAACTGTGTCACTTTTTAGCTATTGCTTCGGTTTGATTCCTTTTCATCTTTGACATGTTTCTACCTAATATGTTAAGCTTACCTGTGCCTGCCCTGTTCTTCAGTCTTTTGAAAATAACCACTTAAGTGTTTGATGATGAGTACGTCTATGAAGCAGATCCAGTATTTAAAAGAATCTCAGAGTAACACGTTTTGGGATGATTACCCTTTAATTATAGTATCCTTCTTTGAACTCTTGAGTCTCCTTTTTATTATCTTTTTTGCTCCCCTGCTCACAGCCCTTATCTGCCTGTGCTCAGCCTCCTTTTGGATCTCCCCTCTAATTACTGCCTCCCTCCCACTTGTATTCTACTGTCCACATTATTGCTAGACTAAATTTTCTAAAACAACACTCTACCTCCTTTTATTTTCTTTGGAAAAAAGAAAAGAAAAGAAAGGAAACATGCATTGGCTCTCTGTTACCAAGTCTGAACTCCTTTGCCTAAACTTCATGGTTTACTACAATCTGAAACCACCTTATTTCTTCATGTAATTTCCCATGATTCCTAATCCATTTATTCAGTGGAGACTGTACACAGCCCCGTATATCTCAGACACATTCCTATCTTGAAAAGCTTTTGTGTGCATGTGCCATTCTTTCTGCTTATGTTGTTCTTCCTTATCTTCTCTACCATAGGCCAAACCCACTTTGTCAGGATGTATTCAAGTTCTGTGGTCTCTTCAGTGTCTTTTTTGACTCTGATTTCAGGGATTTTTCCCCCTCATGTATAAAATAGTAAAAAAAAAAAAATTAAATGAGAGAATGTATCTGTAAAATACTCAAGGCTCATTTTAGTCTTACCTCTTGAGGGGAAATATAAGTTCTTGTAGAATCTGGTATTCTGTAACAGCATCTAGCCAAGTGCCTACTCCTCAGTGAACACATCAGTGATTAGATTCTCTAAACTAGTGTCTTTAAATCACTATTTATATGAATTTGGGAGTATAACATAATAGAGTTTATAAGGGAGATTTAATCAGATGGTAATTTGAAAGACTATTCAAAAAACAAACTAACTCATTTGGAATACATAAAAAACATGATACCTTTTTTCTTTCTTTCTTGGAGTCTGAAATGATATGTTAGAAAACATGGACTTTGTTAACAGTTCAGATTTTGGAAAGTTGATAGAGGAAAAGGAAATATTTTTCAAGTCATTTACAAACCCTTTAGATTTCTCTGATATAAAAGTGAGAAAAAGGGGTGGGGAAGGAGAGAGGATGAAAGGGACAAGATGCACCATGACTCAGCTAAGTGGTTTTTTTTCACCTTGACATTGATGACTGTCTTGAGTTGGTAATTATTCAGCACCTGGCACTTGGTATTTTCCCAACTGACTTTGTTATGTTTTGCTTTTTAAAATTTACTGCTTATTAAGGTATAATTTATAAGCACTCAGATGCACAGATCTTAATCTACCATTTGATGAGTCTTTAAAATTAAGTGTTCACGGACAGCCCAAATCCGAATTAAGATGTAGAATATCCAGGACTCCAAACAGTACCCTGAGCTCCCCTGTTCCCCATTCCAGCCAACAACCCCACATCCCACATGAGAGGCCCCTCTTTTTCTGATTTCTGTCACCCCATGTTGATTTTGAACTTCACACACAAGGAATCCTATTGTGTGTATTTGTGTTTGGCCTCTCTCACTCAGTGAAATATCTCTGAGATTTATCCATGGTGTTGCATGTATCAGTAGTTCATTCCTTTTTATTGCTGAGTAGTGTTCCATTGTATGAACATACCTAAATTTGTTTGCCCATTTTCTTGTCAGTGCACATTTGGATTTTTTTTTTCCACTCCTGGACTACTGTGAATAGTTACTATGAACGTATGTATGTAATTTTTATGGGGAGCATCGTGTTATTTTTCTCAAGTGGGACTGATGGGTCAAAAGATTGGTATATAGTTCACTTTAAGAGACGCTCCTGGTGGCTTAATTGGTTAGGGTCTGGCTCTTGATTTTGGCTCAGGTTATGATCTTAATCGAGCCCTGTGTTGGGCTCTTCACTGACAGCCCAGAGCCTGCTTGGGCTTCTTTCCTTTTCCCTCTCTCTCTGCCCCTCCCCTACTTGTGCGAGTGTGTACTCAGGTTTTCTCTGTCTCTTAAAATAAATAGACATTAAAAAAAAAAAGCTACCACATCTTTTTCCAAAGTGGTTGGAATGTATGAGTGTTCCAACTGCTACCCATCCTTGCTAATACTTGATATTATCATTCTTTTTAATTTAGCCTTTCTGTTATATGTGAAGATATATCTAACTGTGGTTTGAATTTTCACTTCCCTCATGTTGACTACCTTTTTGTCTACTTCTTGGCCATTGGACTACCTCCTTCAGGGGAGAGTCTGTTCAAGCCTTCTGCTCATTTTTTTGGGTTGTCTTTTTGTTATTGAGTGGTAGGAGTTCTTTACATATTTTGGATATTATTCCTTGGTCAACTATATGATTAGGAATATTAGCTTATATTGACTTTTTGTTCTTAGCAGCTCAGAGGTAACAGTTCTGGAGAGTTACTGGTGTTTTAGACATTGTATCTTTGCAGGACTGTGTAAAGGCAGGAAGATGAGGGAGAGGTGGAGACCAGGCTCCAAGAGAGACCTTTTATCATATGTTCTCTCCTTTTGCTTTTTCTTTAAAATTTTTTTAAATGTTTATTTTTATTTATTTATTTATTTTACAAATAGTTTATTGTCAAGTTGGTTTCCATATAACACCCAGTTTAAATGTTTATTTTTATTTATTTATTTATTTTACAAATAGTTTATTGTCAAGTTGGTTTCCATATAACACCCAGTTTAAATGTTTATTTTTGAGAGAGAGAGAACGAGCATACACACGAGTGGAAGGGGGCAGAGAGAGTGGGAGACAGAATCCAAAGCAGGCTCCAGGCTCTGAGCTGTCAGCACAGAGCCCCACACGGGGCTGGAATTCCCATAACTCATGACCTGAGCTGAAGTCGGATGCTTAATCGACTGAGCCTCCCAGGTGCCCCTCTCCTTTCATCTTCTAAGACATTTTTTTTCTGTTTCCCACAATATCTTCATCGTGACTCCCCAGGAGACCTCTCTCTATGTCTTATTGAGAAGAACTGGGCTACGTGGCCACTAGCCACAAGAGTGGCTGAGAAAGTGTTTTTTTTTTTTTAAAAAAAAGTCTCTGTGATAGGTGGGTGAGTGAGAGTGGGGTTAGGAGTGAAATGCCTACGTAGCAAGTCAAGCGTAGGGTGTCTCAGGAGAGGAAATACATGTATCAAGCTCTTAGAGGTGTGAGGGCATAACTTGTTTAGGCAACGTGTGCTAATTTGAGAGAAAAATTGACTTATTGCTTGAAGAACCTTTGTAGGCATTTATTTGAATGTGTTGATAGCCGATGGGCAGAACATCTGTCTGGCCTAGGAATGTAGTTTGGAAGCACTTAGGCAGTAGGTGGTACTTGAAGCTATGGTGGCTTTAACATTGCTCAGTGAGTTTGTAAAAGATGAGAAAAAGGCAGAGTGTAAGCCTTGAGATAGTGACCTTCAGGGATATCCACAGGAGATTGTTCTCCAGAAGTAAACTGAGAACAACCACCAGGAGGATAGACAGTTTTACTATATCCATGGAAGGAATTTCCGGAAGGAGACTGTTGTCAGTGGAGTAGAAAGTCCCAGAGAAGCCACTGCGAAGGTGTCAGGGGAGATCTGTTTGGTTTTGACAGTTAGGAAGATATTCTAGATCTTCTTCCCGGAAGCAGCTTTTTGGAGTGAAGGGAGTATAAGCCCAATTGTAGTCCGTTGAGGGAAAATGGCAGGTGAGAAGATGATGACATTGAGTTTAGACTACTTAATCAAGACACTTAGCCGTAATTCCATTAGAAGAAAACTTTTAAATGGAAGAAGCAGTAATGTTTATAGAGGTTGATGATATTGGAGGAAGGGAGGAGGTGATGGCCTCGTTTCCCTGAGGAAGAGGGATTCTTCTCTTCTCTTCTCTTCTCTTCTCTTCTCTTCTCTTCTCTTCTCTTCTCTTCTCTTCTCTTCTCTTCTCTTCTCTTTTCTTTCTTTTCTTTTTTATGACCTAGGAAGGGGCTCTACATCTTCATAGGCTAGAGGAATTTGGTAACAATAAGGGGCACTTCATCCTTTAAGGATGGAGGGATGGATGGGTGCAGGCGTTCAGGGGAAGGCAATCGTCACCGGTTTCGGTGGGCACAAGGTGATTGCCCCGATTTTCTTTCAAATAAGAGGAGCAGAATGGTTACCAGCTGAGATGGAGTTTGGGACAGATGGGAGAATTATTTTATATTTCTTTTGCTTTTCAATTCTATTTTTGACCAGGTCTGGAATATTTTGGAAACATAACCAGTTAGAAATATTGCCTGTTGGTGTCAGCAAAGCTGACAGTTCATGCATTTTTGGAGAGCTCAGTCTGATATTATATCAGCTCATGTGCTTGGAAGGGCTCCAGATTGAAGGTTGCTTCTGTTTTACCAAGCAATAAATATTTTTAACACGCCCTACCACATACAAGCTGTTTCAAAAGTGCTGTGAAAATACTAAGAAATTATAGAATAAGTTTGATTGCCCTAAGCCCAATCATCAGAACACTAGATTCCTTTTACTTATTAGCTATGGCATTTTATGCTATAAGATGGTAAAAAATAAACTGGCAACAAATAGATACTTCATATAGACAATAGACCTATTAAGACAGTAATAGATAGTCGATATAGACCATGAGACCTTAGATAGTAAGAAAGGGAAGAGCTTACAAATATGCATGCTGTACCAATTTGCATGGTAACTCAAAATGTTCAAAAATGAGGTTGTTTTCAGTTCTCTCTGAGATTATAGTCTGTGTAGTATGAGTCTGATGAGAATTTTGAAATGCTGATAGCGTTCTATCAGATCTATATGATGAAATATATCATTCTGGATTTTATTTTATTTTTTAATGTTTATTTTTGAGAGAGAGAGACAGAGAGACAGAACAAGCAGGGAAGGGGCAGAGAGAGAGACACACACAGAATCTGAAGCAGGGTCCAGGCTCTGAGCTGACAGCAGAGAGCCCGACGCAGGGCTCGAACTCACAAACCACGAAATCACGACCTGAGCTGAAGACAGACACCTAACGGAATGAGCCACCCAGGTGCCCCTAGCATACTGGATTTAAAAGCTGAGTTTCTTCAAAAAGTAGTTAAAATTCAAACATTAGTTTATATGTAAGAAGAAGAAGTTTGTATATACCAGTGTTTTAAGGAGTTCAATGAATAAAAAGTTATTAGACTGCAGTTACTTATTGTGCGGTGAATGAAGTATACTTGGGCTAAATTCTCAAGTTTTTGGATAATGCTTTTTCTCCTGAAGATATTTTCAGGGATACCCTTCATTCTTCCCAAGAGTACAGATGGAGGGAAGAAATAATTTGACAGTTTTCAAATGGACATTAAAAAAAATAATAATCAATTTCCTTAAAGTTCCTGATTACTAGCCCTATGCATTTTGCTGTATCTCCTCTTCAGACAGATCAAGTGATGTGAGTATGAATCTGCTGTTAACCCAGATTTAATGTTATTAAAACAGATGGCACAAAAGAAGAAGAAAAGTCTTTTACCATCCCTCATGAGCAAAGCTTAAACTTATTTATCCTCATCCAAAGGCAGTTTCTCTCTGTTTTGGCCTGACTTCTGGGAGCCCAGAACTCTTAAAAGATGTTTTCTTGAAAATAGTGAGCTCTTTTCTTGTCTGTCCTAGTATTTTTGGCTGAGCTTCCGATGTTCTGGCTGCTTTTACTCATTAATATTCAGCCTGATCCATAGTGACTGAGGAGGCAGCAAAGGGCTGGAAGTTAGTGCAATGAAAGGTCCTATGAAGGTTTTCTGACCAAAGATGCAAATGTCCCCAGGAAGAGTGGAACCAAATTTCATCTTCTCAAGTCAGTTGAATGCTTAAGGCTTTCAACTGATTCAAATAGGATGGTTTTTGTTTTTTTTTCCTTTTGATGTTGATTCAATTAGGACTTAACTTTTCTGCCTTCTTTACAGTTAAGGATGCTTTTCTCATTGAAAACAAAGTCATGAATTAGGTTAAGAAAGGCATAACACATTTCTTAAGCATATTTACATCAATTGACAAATATTCAATCGTTTAAAAACTGCTGCCAGCGATGTGGCTGAGATGAAATTGATTGTAATAAATGGAAACTGTATAACTTTAGAATGACTTGTTTTCTTTTTAGCATTTTGGAAAAACGTATTTAGCTCTTCATCCAAAGGTATAATTATTTCTTTCAAAGACTGCTTTGAAAAGAGTAATCAACTTACATAGTTTACGAGGTTTTACAGTGTACAGTCTTTTAATAGAATTTTTGGTTTATTTTCAGGAGAGAGTGATTTGTGTTCTGTTGACAGAAATCTGAAAAATACATAATTAAAGAGAATGGTCATTATTTCTCCAGACTGTATGACTTTACAGAGGCTGCTTCCATAGAAATTAACTTCTGATTACTATATATTTGCTTATTAATGTTCGAGGCTTTGTTTAAGGTTAGAAGGAAATCCTGTTACCACAAATACTTTTGTAACAATTTGTTGCCACAACTAAATCTGTGCATTAAAAAAGAAATCTGGTAGTTGCTTCTCCTTATTTATTTATTTGAGAGAGAGTGAGCGAGTGCGAGCGAGTGAGCGAGTGCGAGCGAGTGAGCGAGTGCGAGCGAGTGAGCAAGTGAGCAAGTGGGGGAGGGGCAAANATTGCTTCTCCTTATTTATTTATTCGAGAGAGAGTGAGCGAGTGCGAGCGAGTGAGCAAGTGAGCAAGTGGGGGAGGGGCAAAGGAAGAGGGAGAGAGAGAATCTGAAACACCCCCAAGCCCAATGAAGAGCCCCACGAGAAGGGGGAAGGCTGGGTCGGTCTCATGACTGTAAGATCATGACCTCAGCCCATATCAAGTGAGAGGCTTAACCAACCAACTGCTTCTCTAAATTTAATTTAATGTAATACTGTTATAAAAGTTACTGGACTACAAATAAATTTGGTACTTTTAAGTCATAGTGGGATCTGGCCCTCGTTAAAATAATTAGGGATGAAGATTTTTTGTTAATTCATTTAGTTCAGTTGTCCAACACAGTAATAACTTCTGGGTAGGGATGATGGAAGAAAAGTAGAAAGCATGATCTCCCCCGAGGTGGCCGACTTGGTTCAGTCACACTATGAAGAGAATGTTCCTCCATGTACAGGTAGTGGGACTCCCTGACATTATTTTAGTAGCGAACACTTTTTCTAAAGTTGCTGCCATTTGCAGACAACTGTGTCTTATCATCCGAATTCTGCCAGTGTCTCTCAGAGGCCGACATGTGGTGGTTGGAAGTGATTGAGCTCCATACTGATAGGCGTGATGTTTTCTTTTAACCCTGTCAGTGTTGGATAGAAATGTTGAGTTTCTCCCACATCCATTCATCCTGTAGATATTGACCAAGCACTCGAATAAGTGCCAAGGCCAAATATTTCTTGTAGTTACAGAGTTTCTGCAGTCATAGTTTCTGCTACCCAGTGTAGCTTCAAATGACCTTTCATCTTGGCCAATGACTACTGTGGACAAAGAATGGAGGGACATTCTTTAATTACACAGAAATGAGTAGTTCAAAATTAGTACTTTGAGTTATATATTGAATAATTCTTCTTGGGCTACTCAGGGCGACTTAAAACAGTGAAGTGGGGAATTAGCCTAACTGTAGGACGTTGTCTTGCAAAATGTGAAGATAAAGCTGTTGGTTATCAACTGTGTAGCAATTCAAGTTTGTCTTGTTTTTAATGCCAAATGTGAAAGTATTCTCCAAGATATACATAATAAGGATAGAGTACAGGAAATTAATAAATATTGATCATAATGAGTGATGGGATAGCTGCATTTATTTTATGTATATATTTAAAAACTTAAAATAGTCAAGCTTTTTCAGATAAAATATGTTGACAAAACATTTTTAAGGGTTGTAGGACTTACCTAAATGAATTTCCTATATCGAGGATACTACTAATATAGTGTAATGAATACTATGAAAATTTAGATACTTTTCTTCTCTGATAATTGAGGTCATTCAGCTTATATTGGATGTGGATATATGCATGTGTGTCTGATATTTTGTCTTAATTGAAAATCAACTGTTAATTATCAAACCGCTGCTATAATGGTAGTCTAAGAGGATATACAGTGGGCTGTATAAAACTTAGTGTTGTTTTCATTATGACATTTTGTATGTCTTATATAGAAACCCAGAGGAAGCAAATAGGGGAACTACTATTCTATACCTAGTTTTTATGTACAAAGGAGAATAGATTCAGGAATATTTCATGTAGTAATACTGTTGGCATATAGCAACCAAACTTTTTGTATATTAACTATTCATCCCTAAAATATAGGCCAAAAGAAAGATAATTTTCTTGATTATGCTGAATGTAGAAATTGACAAACTGCACTGGAAGTAGTGTGAGAATTGAATTTTCTAGGTGTAGAATTTTATGGTCTTATTCCTCTTGGAAACAGGTGTGACATTAGCTTGGTATTTTTGTAGTGAGAAATACTGAATGGAGAAGATTCTATCTCATCAACATCTTATTAATCCTAACATTACCCCAGAGAAGAAAGAACAACCCAGGTATTCCAAATTCCTCTGTGGAGAAAGTAGAAAGTAGATTTTGTATTGTCTTAAGATATTTATGTGCAGCAGAAATTTAGATTAGTCAGAAGTATCCTGACAGAGTAAGAATGTATATATGATATACAATAATTTTTAATAAAATTGCTTTATTAGTATTAAATTTTTAAATATTTATTTTTGAGAGAGAGAGAGCACCTAAGGAGAGAAGGAGACAGAGGTTCCAAAGTGGGGGCTCCACAATGACAGCACAGAGCCCAATGTGGGGCTCAAACCCATGAACCTGAGGACCATGACCTGAGCCAGAGTCCATCGCTTAACTGACTGAGCCAACCAGGTGCCCCTACAATACTGTTTTTGTTTAGTCTTGATTATTAATAGTGATAGTTACAGTTTTAAAAACATGTTTTAATTATATAGACAATATTTGCTAATGCTGAAAATTTGAAAATTTAGCAAGCTACCACAGGGAGTTGGGGTAGTGTTATATTCTGCCTTTTTTTCTAAGAGTATTTTAAAATTTAAGGAGTAGTTGAGATTTAACTGTGTATATGTATTCATATATAGAATGTTATAGTTTGATGATTTTTCCTTCCATTTACCATTATCTTAACTGTTTCTTCAAGTATTTTCTTGTAATTGTTAATGGAAACATAATACTCCATCATATTAATGTGCCATAATTCAACTGCTCCCCTATTGTTGAACATTTTTTCTAAGTTTTTACTATTGTTAGTTTACTGTAGTTTGTCATAATCATGATGAGCACAGTTACTTAATTTTTTGATAGGACTATTTTTGTTATATCTGTTTACTATGATAAAATTTGTACATGAAGTATGTATATGGCTTTTACCATTATTTAATTTAAACTTTAATATGAACATATGAATACACACAAATTTGCTGTATTTTTTACTTTTTGAAAGTAATTGTGGTGTTAATTCCGAAAAAAAAAAATGCTACTTTAGAGTGAAGATTGACTAGGTACGGTTTTGCATTGTTTTATTTAACTTTTTTTTTTTAAGTTTATTTATTTATTTTGGGAGAGAGAATCCCAAGCATTCTCTGCATTGACAACATGGGGCTTGAACCCACGAACCATGAGATAATGACCTGAGCCAGAATCAAGAGTTGGATGCTTAACTGACTGAGCAACCCAGGTGCTCCTCACTTAACTATTTTATTATTTTATTTGTGTAGCTTTAGATGTGATCGCAAGTGTCTTTTACACTATAGAAATATCAAATATGTTTCTGAAAGTAGGAATGTAATGGGAGAACATTGAGATAGCTGTCATGATAGGAATATGGGAATGGGAAATAGCATCTGATTGACCAGGGAGATGGCGGATCCTTCACTGTAAGACTTGGAGGAGGGCATAACTTTGAATTGCATATTGAAACCCTCTGCAATAGTTAATGAATCTATAATGATCTATAAAACAGAATCTTTAATGCAAGGTTTAGTTCCTACATTGAAGATTCAGCTATGTTTTAAATTCTCTGGCAGGAGCACACTATCTCTTTGTTCTTGTCTTTATTTTCCCATTGTATACTATATACCATATATATATGTGCACACATACACATATATATGGTATACTATATACCATATATATGTATACACATACATACATATCTTGCCTTTCAAATTATTTTTTCTCTAATTTTTTATTTAAATTTCACTTGACATACAGTGTAATATTAGTTTCAGGTATAGAATTTAGTGATTCATCACTACATGCTCCCAGTGCTCATCATAAGCATTGCCCTCCTTAGTATCTGTCACTCATCTAGCACATCCTTACCTTCCTCCCCTCCAGTAACCCTCAGTTTGTTCTCTATAGCTAAGAGTCTGTTTCTTGGTTTGCCTCTCTCGCTCTCTTTTTTTCAACTTATAATTAAAAAAAAATTGTTTTTGGAAACGATTACTATGAGGTGATTTCTTTGTCTTTTTTTTTTTTTCCCCCTTGGCTCTATCATTAGTCTATAAGAATATAGTGATTTTTGTGGATCCTTTTCTCTCAGGTAACACTGTTGCTTATTTGTCATTCTAGAGGCAAGGGAAGCACAAATCTAAAAAGGAAATTTGCGATAATGGGCTAAGACAGGCTAGGAAAAACCCAAATGGCTCCACAGGGGCAGAGAGGGAATGTTTACAACATGTACTGAAGTTACCAAAATTGGGGAGTAGGAGGTAAAGCTGGGAGCAGGGACGCTTCACTGATATCTGGTCTTTCCTTTGATAGACACGTAAATCGTAGGACAGATAAGAAAATATGTATATCAGTTATAGGGATGATTTATTTTTTGGAAGGTTGTCACATTTTTCCAGTAAATACCCTTGAATCTTTCTTGGGAAATGGAATTTTGTTGCATTTTGAAATTTCTTCTTTTTTAATATAGATTTTCTTTCCGTTTCTCAAATTCGTTAATGTATTTCCAGTTCATACATCTTTAGTTCTATTTTGCTCATTCTATGTTTATTTTGTCTATTTTTATTAGTGTAAAAAATCTATTCACTTTATGCATGGATTGTTGACTTTCGAAAGAATCGTCTGTTGGTTTTGTCCATTTCATTGCCTTCTCTCTCTCTCCGCTGTTTGTTTCTTTATTGAATTTGGCTCTTCTAATTTTATTTTGGTTTGTTACTTTGTTCCTTTTCTAAGTTCTTTATCAAGAGGCTTGGTTTCTTAGGCTTCTCTTTTTTCTTTTGACTTCGTTACCAGTGTAATCAGTTAGTCTTAAAACAATAACTTCGTGCTAGAATCGCTAGAGCAGTTTTTGATGTGTTTTGTTAGGTTATCCAACCTATTAAAGGACATCTTATTATATTCTGAGTTTCATCCCAGGTTGAGCATATCTTTAGTATTTTGTATTTTAGTTTGCATATGTTTAGACAGTATTCAAGACTGATTTTTTTTTTTTTATTTTTACTATCTAATTTTAGTACCTATCATGTTAATGGTAGGACAGACTTTTTACCTCATGCATGACCAATTTTGTAAATGATATGGTTAGTGTGAAAATGAAGTATGTTCTTCTGTGCTATTTATGTAGCCCTATGTGGCTGTTAGGTTATCCCCAGGCTAATATCATTGTCTATTTGAACTGTCTTGTCCCAGCAGGGGCCTTTCAAGTCTTAAATTACTCTTGTAGTTTTCCCTCAGCCACACCATCCCAGCCATCCTTTTGTTTACATTGCTGCTAGCTTTGCATTTATATATTTACTTATATGCTGGCTAGACCAGACCATTTTAAAATAAATTTGCTTCAAAACACCTTGAGGTTCTTTGCCTGCCTCTCTGATAGCTAGCGTGTTTTGAATACCCACGTATGGGCAGTTACTTTTCCAGCCCTCGTCTCCTCTAATCTTCCCAGGATCCCTGCAAGGTATTCTCGTCTGACAGAGGAATGTCTCATTTGACTGAGGCATTCAGAGGCTGGACCTGTTCCCCCGAGTCACACGCCTGGCAGGAGAAGAAACACAGGGCTATCTGCTTGCTGGGGCTGGCACCAAAGTGTGGTCTTCCTCTTACAGCGATAGCAATATCGTTCCTCTGTTCTGGTTTTTGCACATGCTGGGTACAGCTGGGAATAGCTGCTAAGTCTTAGTCTGCATGTCTTTTTGGTAGGTAATCAATTATATTTAAAAAATACATTCATTCCATTTATTTTATTTATTTATTAAAAATTTTTTAATGTTTTTATTTCTGAGAGAGAGACACACACAGCATGAGCAGGGGAGGGTCAGAGAGGGAGGGAGACACAGAATCAGAGGCAGGCTGCAGGCTCTGAGCTAGCTGCCAGCACAGAGCCTGACACGGGACTCGAACCCACAAACCGTGAGATAGTGACCTGAGCCGAAGTCGGGTGCTTAACCGACTGAGCCACCCAGGTGCCCCTTTTCCATTTATTTTATGTTTGAGGTATGTCACAGCTAAGCTACCAAATGTAATGGAGACATTTGTGCTGTTCTCCTCGATCTCTATAGTTTTTGCATTTTCTTGCCTTTGCCCTTCCGAGATGGACTTGGAACTCAGATTTTCTGTGGACCCAAACTGGAAGGTAGTGACATGGGCTTATTCTAGCTAGGCGGCTCTGAACTTCCTGTAGCTCTGATTCATGTCCCATGGGCAGTGTCATTAACTTGCCCAGCAATCTCTTTATGCAGGAGTCAGTCCTCTCCAACCTCTTACCTTTGACATTAACATATCAGCAGTGACTCTAGCGGGAAGTGACAGAGGGGTGGGGGCCACTCCTGTTGGTGCTCTTGTGGCCTGATCTGTCCCATATGCCCCTCCTCACTGTTCCCTCGCGTCCCAAGCTTCTAGGGC
>NW_027532015.1:12862908-12908491 GCF_008692635.1 Crocuta crocuta
GATGCTTACTTACACTATTTCTTCTCCCCAGATGTGACTCATGTACACAGCCAGGTGGAATTGTGCACCTGTTGCCTATCTCCACTCCCTGCTTCTGCCCAGAAGATACCCAGCACACTGAATGAGACTTGAAGATAGGAGGCTGGCTCACAGGGTCATGAAGGGGAGGACACTTGGGAGGTCTTCCTGCTTGTCTCAGACCTGTGACACGAGTCAACACCCCGAGGCACTTGTCAACACTGTCGTGAACTAGAGGAGGCTGTATTTGCCCAACAATGATTGGGAATATTATTACATGTTTATTTTTTTTTAACTTTTTAAAAATGTTTTATTTATTTCTGAGAGAGAGACAGAGACAGAGACAGAGACAGAGACAGTATGAGCAGGGGAGTGTCAGAGAGAGAGGGTGTTACAGAATCCGAAACAGGCTCCAGGCTCTGAGCTTGCTGTCAGCACAGAGCCCGACGTGGGGCTTAAACCCACGAACTGTGAGATCATGACCTGAGCCGAAGTCGGATGCTCAACTGACTGAGCCACCCAGGCACCCCTGCAGGTGTTTTATACTAGAATCCTCTACCTCACAATTCAAAGATACATTTGTTCTAATGTGAGATGTTCGTGTTTCAACAGGCTTTTAGAATGGCATTTGTAGAGCAGAAAAGAAAGAGAGAAATGCGTATATTTCTGCTTTTTCCATGAGTACTTGCAGTAAAATTGTTTAAATTCTTCTTATCTCCTATTAGCAGTCACCATCTTGACTTCTTTTCCTGAACTGGTATAGAGTTTACTTGTTTGAGTAAGTCCTATTCCATCACTACAGTAATGAGATCCCTTGTAAGGTTCTCTCACTACCCCTTGCCCTTCTGAAAACGACTCACGTTTTAAGTCATTGTAGCACTTGGTTAACATTAAATTCTTTTGGGTGCATGAGTCTGTTTCATAAATTCTTTCTGCCTGTTGTTTTTGTTGTGGCCTTCTCACATGTTGGTCTTGTTGGCAAATTGTTTCAGATCATTTAGGTCATGAAATACTTTGTTCCGTCTTCAAAAAGAACAGGGTTTTTGCCTCACTTCCAGGCCTGGGGTCACCGTTGCTTTGTGCAGATTTCCTTTCAAGCTCCTTTTTCTCTTCACCTAAATCTGAAGGGCTCCTTTCTTTGCATCTTAAATGTTGTCTCATCTTCTTTCTTGGCAGTAACTGAGTATCTTGTTATTTGTGTGTATGTGTGTGTGTGTGTGTATGTGTGTATGTCTTTAAAATGCTGTTCAAAACCCTGATCAGTAGGTTATGGTTGTTTTATTGTTGTTTTCATTTGGGTGGCTTCTACCTGAAGTTGTTTTTTTTTTTTTTTTTTAATCTTTTTAATGTTTACTTATTTTTGAGAGAGACAGACAGAGTGCACGCAGGGGAGGGGCAGAGAGAGAGGAAGACACAAAATGTGAAGCAGGCTCCAGGCTCTGAGCTGTCAGCACAAAGCCTGGTGCAGGGATCAAACTCAAAGACCGTGAGATCATGATCTGAGCTGAAGTCAGACGCTGAACTGACTGAGGCACCCAGGCGCCCCTGAAGTTCATTCTTAGTAAGTACTCTTTCCCTTCAGTTTTTAGAAATTAAAAGAAAATATATATTTGTGTAGCTTTGGTTCCTCAAACCTATCCGATCTCTGCAATTTTCTTGGTCCAGGAATTCATCTTGCAGTGTTCTCATTCGCTTGTGCACATTGTATTCCTCTATTTTCAGATTAGTAAATGCTCTAGAGTAGGTTACAATTTTGATTTTTTCAGCTTACCCATCTAAACCTTTAGCTTCTTTGTAGAGGAGTGGTTCTCACACCTTTTGGAACAGCAGGTTTGAATATTTCTGGGTTTGAACACGACTCCTGATGAGTGTTTTCTAGAAGAGCTTTGAGCCCCTTCCCCAGAAAAAGAGAAATGAATACATAATTTCAGAGCTGCATGTATCCTGCGTTTCTATAGGCTTTACCCTTCCTTTTTACAAACTCCATGGAGAACATACTATTCCCTAATACTGCTTGAACTTGCCTTTTCACTTCAGCATGTATTGTGGGTGTCTTTGGCAGGTCCTTTAATTAGGTGGGAGCGCTGAGTATGAAAGTAGCAGCCCATCAATCCCTCCCATAATTGCTAGAGTTAATTTAACTAGCTTTTAATAACCACATTATCCTGTTCTTCCTCTATACATAGACACTTAGCTTGGGGAAACTTTGATGGGCCATTTACACCATTTTCCTATTATTATTTTAGGTAGCCTGTCCCCTCCTCTTTTTCACTGTCATACAATGGACAATGTAGGGGAAGTGATCGGGGCCCCTGAGGCACGTCCAGGGACAGCCAGGCCCAGGGCTAAGGCAGATGACTCCAGAGATGAGAGGCAGAGACTCCAGTGTGGGAACATTGGCTTCTTAGGTGATGATTTACATGTATTTTTATAATTTATTAAAAACAATCCCCCCTAGCTTTATTAAGATAGAGCTGACATATGACACTTTATATGTTTTTGCTATCAAGCATTACAAATTAGATTTAACACACCATTATTGCTCAGGCTGGTGTCATTTAGGTGTGATTGACGGGCGCCTTCGGCCTGGCAGGTCACTTTGTGCCAGTCATTATTTCCTTCACACAGAAGTGCTTTTAGAAAAGCATAAAATTTTATAGAGGCAGAAGAAAGAAGGAAACACATTCTTCCCTGCCGTAATGGGGCTTCCGCAGTTCCCTTTATGCCTTCCTTTTCTGAAAATTAAAGTCGAATTTGTGCTTTAAAAATCTGAGTTCGTATCTTGTCAAGATTTCATATACTTCTCTGGTCATATTAAGCAGGTGAGTGGTTTTTCTACAATGATCTAAACCGCTAGTCAGAAAATGATGTTTTCAACCCGGGTGTGGCTCCCAGCAACGGATATTTGTCATTTGAAAAGTGTGTCCCGTTTTCAATTGGCCGGGACTTGACCACAACTACTCAGGAGTGTGTCCTGAAGATGCCCGGTGTTCAAAGTCGTGGAGCCTTGTGGTCTTAAACCAGGTCTTCCCTGTGTGCAGGGACCAGTGGAGGAGCTTTTGAGCAGTACACATGCCTGAGCACTGCCCTCATCCCACCGACTGAGAACCCGGCGCTGGGTCCCGGGCACGTAGCTCGCAGCAGAATCTCCTTGGGTGGCTTGTGCGCAGCCTTGATTCGGAAGTACTGAGCTCACAGGTGTTCTTCCCCAGCATTGCCAAGAATGTTTGCATCGTTTCTTCCTCCAGGAAAGTCTACATTTCAAGTCTCTATAGATTAACGCTTAGCTAGCAGCATACAAGATCATGTCTGTATGAAAATATCTGTGTATCCCTAATTAATGAATTTGCCAGTGGGTGTTCCCTAGTTTTGAAACTTCTCCTGAGCTCTACCCCCGTGTATCTCTAGTGTTTTAAGTGAAACCCAAGAGGGGCCACAAAACTTTATTAGAAGTGTGTGGTGGCCAGAGTCAAAATGTGCGGTGGGGGATTCCGCAGGGGCGAGTGTGGGGCTGTCATCACCTGGCGCTCCACTTTGCTGCCCTGGCACAAGGGCACGAGGCTGGTTGAGCAGCACCAGACGGAGCTGGGACCGGACAGGGAGGGGCCTTCCCATGTCACACAGCACGTGTTCCAGGAGTAATGCCAGGTGGTGCCTGCGCGGCTGGAGAGGGCCCGGCAGACCCAGGAGCTCTGTCAGGCTGGGCTAGTTCTACCCGTCTATCTAGGGGCGCCTGGGTGGCTCAGTCGGTTAAGCTTCTGACTTTGGCTCAGGTCATGATCTCGTGGTTCGTGGGTTCGAGCCCCGCGTCGGGCTCTGTGCTGACAGCTCAGAGCCTGGAGCCTGCTTCCGATTCTGTATCTCCCTCTCTCTCTCTGTTCCTCCCTTGTTCATGCTGTCTCTCTCTCTCTCTCTCTCTCTCTTTCTCAAAAGTAAATAAACACTAAAAAAAAGTTACTTAAAAAAATAATACCTATCTTAATTTTTTTTTTTATTCTCTGTCTCACAAATATGACTTTTGCTTCTGTCCTCAACGTGGCAGATCCATGTTATCCTAAAGAACAGTGTTTTCTCTATTAACAGGTAGCAGAGGGAGGAATGGAGGAATAGATGGATGAATGAAAGAAAGGTGAGCTGGGTGTGTTCGAATGGGAAGAGGCGTGCTTTTCCAGGTTCAGATAGAAGACAGAGAGAGAAACAGATGGGGGAGGTAGCTGACCCCGGTGAGTCTGGGAGGTGAAGTGGATTTCATTAGGGTGGCAGTGTGTGGTTTGTCTTGTTCCTGTGAGGTTCTTCTTGTCACAAACCAGAGCACAGACTTGACTTCACCTACAAGTTGCCTGAAAAGATCTCCTCCCACTCTGATTAGCTCACATTTTCTTTCTTTCTTTTAAAAAAAAAAAAAAAATTTAATGCTTATTTATTTTTGAGAGAGAGACAGCGTGAGCAGGGGACGGGCAGAGAGAGAGAGAGAGAGACAGACAGACAGAATCCAAAGCAGGCGCCAACATGGGGCTCGAACTCACGAACCATGAGATTATGACCTGAGCCGAAGTTGGACGCCCAACCGACGGAACCACCCA
The DNA here is from genome assembly GCF_008692635.1 of Crocuta crocuta. Lineage (NCBI taxonomy): Eukaryota > Metazoa > Chordata > Mammalia > Carnivora > Hyaenidae > Crocuta > Crocuta crocuta. The sequence goes on from NW_027532015.1 coordinate 12,867,510, forward strand.
GATGCCCCTAGCTCATATTTTCTGTTCTGCGGTGTCCCCATCACCATGTGGTCGCCCCTTCCTCTAGAGTCTCTGGTCTTCCTCCTCTCCCCAAAGTGAGTACTGTGGTATTTGAGTCATTCTTTACTCTTTTGCTTTTAATATAGTCTCTCTTGATTTGCTTCTTGCTTTATGTGAGTGAGTTTAGTTATCCTCCCAAGCAGACTGTGACCTGGTGAGGAGCAGCCCTGCGTGTTAGGTCATGTTTTCATCCCCATTGCATCCGGGAGAGCGGCGCTGGGTCCTGCACAGACCCTCTCGGAGGGCCCACAGGTCGCTTCCTTTTGGCTTGTGGCTTGATGGATGATGAGTGACGTTTCGCAGACTGGATCAACCCTAGGAAGAGTGGTTCGTGTGAGCTGACTTCATTGTGCTCCTTTGACCTGGTTCTCGCTGACTAGGCTGTTTTCCTAGAGAGTTTACTCCCTTTGCTAATAGTCGCGGTGGGAGGAGGTGGGTGGGATATAGACTGGTTCAAAAATTCCAAAGATCTAGTAAGACCTGTTCGCAGCCTCTCCCTTCAGGTTCCGGTTGTTGACAGGTGGGCCCTGTGGCCTGGTTTTTCCAGATTTGCGGGGGCTCCCCTGCACCTGCTAAGCCCTGACCCAAATACTTGGTGTGGGAGGGTGAACCGACTGAACCTTTCCTCTGATTTCTCTTTCCCTCCTCTCGTTACTGCCTCTCTCCCTCCCTCTCCCCGCTCTCACCCTCTCTCACTGGAGAGTTCGTCATGTCACGGGTGGTCCCCCACTGCTCCTGCTACCAGTTTAGCTACTCCGTGGGGTTAGTGTTCTACTTGAATCACTCTTTTCCATTGACTAGCGTCTTGGTGTTTAAGAAATGCAGCGTTGTAGGCTGCCTGGCTCGTATTCATGAAGTCACATTTGCAATTTTCCAATTCCGTGTACAACTCTACAGCAATAATATAACTGTGTTACAGTGTGTACTTCCCATGTGGTCTCTTCCGTATGTATTTCAGAGACAACACTGACAAGAAACAAAATCCATGTATGATTTATTATTTGTCCCGCTTCAGGTGAATAGCAAATCAGAGTTTAGATGTATTATTTTAGGGGCTTTGGTAACTTTGATTAGAGTAGATATTTTGAAAGGGAGTGCTAAACCTGCATCCACATCAGAAAAGACATCAGCAGGAGTTGTGGGTATTGGCGTAAAGTTGGGCATTGCATCTCCAGTCAGTTGATATAAGTTTGAATTGCATCTCTCTTTCCTCCTCCTATTATTATTATTATTTTTTTATGATTTTATATGATTATTATATATAATCATAAATTATTATTAGTAGTAGTAGTAGCAGCAACAACAACAACAATAGTAATTTTAAGAACCTAGTTTGCTTACTTTAGTTCTTTCTGTATCAAAGAGTAATTTCTTTAACTGGCAATTTGTGGTCGTGTATAACTTGAACGTCTTTTTGTGGCTAAAGAAGGCAGGGAGTATGTTTATGAGTAGAATCATCCTTTCCACAAGAAGGGACTGAAAGGAAACATTTTAAACGTAACGTACGAGGACCTTGAGCCGTGCAACAGTGCAGCATTTGGAGGGCAAGGGCTGGAAGGGCCTCCTGAATGGAGAGAAGGCTTGGTTGGATGGCATTGACCTTGGTTCACACTCTGCAGGAGCATGGGAGAGGTTTCATAACATTGGAGGCTGAGACTCCGGGGGAGAGCTGGGCTTTCTCGCTCTTTTCTAGAGCCCTGGAACTAGACTGTTTGAACTCAGATCCCAGCTTTGCCATTTTCTAGCTTTGTGATTTGGGTGTATTACTGAAATTGGCTGTGTCTCCATTTCGTCCACTGAAAATGATGCATGTTATTGCTACCTCATAGGGAGAAGACTCGTAAGTGACTTAGAATAAGGTCTACTATACAGCAAGCACTTGCTTCACTTAGTTGTCATTTGGCTACAAGCAACGGATCCTAAACAGTGGGGGTTAACACATTTGGATATTTAATTTTGTCCTGTAATGAGCATTTCAGAAGTAGGCAGCCTAGGGCTGGCCTGGTGGTTTTGTGACACTGTCATCAGTCAGACTCTAGTATTTCCACTGTGTTGTCCTCAGTGTGTGTCTCTGTCACCTCATAGTCATAAGATGGCTGCCTCGGCTCCAGCAGGAAGGTGACTCGAGGAAGGAAGAAAAAGGGCAACAGGGTGAGCATTAGCTGAATTGCTTCATCTTATGAAGAGATTTCCCAGAAGCCTCACCCATCCATTTCCACTCAGGTCCTGTTGGCCAAAATTATATCACACGGCCGTACTAGTAAGGGAGGAAAGGTCTCCCTTAAAAAACATCGTTTTTTTTTTTTTTTTAAACTGGACACATTCATTTATCATTTTTAACAACATCAAGCTTGTTGTTGGTAATGAGGAAGACGTAGGAGATGGGTAATGGGTAGGCGAACTCGCGGTGTCTGCCGTAGCACCCAGTACTCCCATAGAAAGTACCCTTGAATGAGACTGTCCCCAGAGATGGGAACCCTGGAGGGAGGAGGTTTCCAGATCCCGCCAGGATTGTGGAACTCTGCGCACCTTCTGGAGACTGACTCGTGGACCGCAGCAGCAGCTTTCGTTTCCAGGCCATCCCAGGGCTGACATGAGCCTACCATCGACTCATTCCACATCTTTCTCCCTGTTTCTCAGCCTTGCCTATCGCTCCTCCCCTGTTACTTCCCAGGGGACTTCAGTCCTTATCAGACGTTTTCCCTCTGTTCTCTCGCCCACAAACTCCAGGGTGCTTTGCAGGGGTGCCTGGAGGCTGCAGCCGCCCTGTGGGCCCACCAGCACCCAGCACTGAAGGCAGGATTCAGGGCAGCTGGCCATCTACGAGGGGTGGAGAGCAGGCAAGCAGCCTTTGGGATGTGCCCAGTGTCCAGCTCTCCGCGGGCTGTGATCTTTCCTCTTCTGATCGAATTCTTAGGCCTTGCGCACCTCCTCCATTTTATTGGCATTCCATTCCCATGCTGAGTGTTGGTGAAATGGAAAAAGAGCCTCTGCCTGAATTTGTCAGCAGGGGAAAACTTGGCTCACGGTCTTGGACGCGGGCTCGGTGTTTCCCGTCTGTGGGGGCCGCCACCAGAGCGCTGTGCCTACAGCACCGCCAGTCAGCGATTCTGAATTTGGGGAAGGGCCAGAGGCCAGATGTCATCATCTCAAAGCTTACCTCAGCCAGAAAGGAAGATTCCCTGGCATGGGAACAGCCACTTCAAACCGAGGCTTGAGCTCTGTTACAGGCTGTGTTACTAATAGCCAGTATTTTGGCCTGCATTTTGTGAAAAGCACAATACCAGCCAACATTGAAGCAGGTTTCTGTACCTGTTCGCAGTGGTCTCACTTGGCCTCCAGAATCCGGGAGCTACTTCCATTTTAAAAAAAGGCCCGATATGGTGGTTACTCAGGATTTGCTTAAAATCTACTTCTAATTTCTTTAGGTCTCTATAGAGGGTCAATGCAAATACAATTAAGGATCCCTCATTATGGAGACATGAATACTTTGTCGTCTGGCTGAATCTAAAAGTGGTATCTCCAGGGGCGCCCGGGTGGCTCAGTTGGTTAAGCATCCGACTTCAGCTCAGGTCATAATCTCTTGGTCTGTGGGTTAGAGCCCCGTGTTGGGCTCTGTGCTGACAGCTCAGAGCCTGGAGCCTGCTTTGGATTCTTTGCCTCCTTTCTCTCTCTCTCCCCCCCCCACCCCCCCAACTTGCTCGCTCTCTCTCAAAAATAAATAAACATTAAAAAATAAATCATATAAGTTAATTTCACATAGAAAAACCNCCCCAACTTGCTTGCTCTCTCTCAAAAATAAATAAACATTAAAAAAACTTTTTATAGTGGTATCTCTAATATCTTCTCTCTTAAAAAGATTTCCCCCCTTCAATTAAGTGGCTTATAAGGTATATAGATCAGCAAGGGAATTTCATTTTTTAAAAAAAAATTTTTTTTAATGTTTTATTTATTTCTAGGAGAGAGAGAGAGACAGCGTGAGCAGGGGAGGGGCAGAGAGAGNACCGCGAGATCATGACCTAAGCGAAAGTCGGACGCTTAACCGACTAAGCCACCCAGGCGCCCCGGGAATTTCATTTTTAAAAGTATATAAACTTGTTTGTTTGTTTACCACTCTCTATATTCTGCAAACCAGCTCATTTAGTATAGGGAAGATGTGTTTAAAGCCCACAAGTAAAAGATGAATGCTACTGTGTCAGACTAACGGAGAAGACAGATGGCTGAAAGACCAGCATGTCGATTCAGTTATATTTTTTATATGTGGAAGCTTTCTCATAGTCAAATGTTCAATCAGTGTAATTGTCCTTGACCATCCTACCCATTTCTTAGTCCCCTCCTCAGAGGTGAGCAGTATTTTCACTCTCTCATGTCTTTCCAGACTTTTTTGTATGCATTTATATTTACCTATGCAAATTATCCTTAAAACTGAGTATAATATTATACATTATACAACTTTCTGCTTTTAACAGAACAATGTATCTTAAAGATTGTCATATATCAGTACATTTATACTTGCTCATTCTTTTTAAAGTTTTTGTTTTAGAGAGTGTGTGTGAGTGGTGGGGGGGGTGGGCAGAGGGAAAGAGAGAGAGAGAGTGAGAGAGAGAATCTTAAGCAGGCACCATGTTCATTACAGCCTGACTCAGGGCTTGATCCCATGATCCTGGGATCATGACCTGAGCTGAAATCAAGAGTCAGACACTCAACTGACTGAGCCACTCAAGCACCCCTGTCTCGTTCGTTTTTATTGCTGTATAGTATTTTGTGTTAGCTATACCATGGTTTTAGTCATCGCCCTGAGGTTGGGCATTTACACTGTTGCCAGTGTTTTTGTCTGGGACATTGTTTTTTCTCGGAGGGACATTACAGTGATGTAGTTCTCATCTTTGTCTTCCTTTGTTCCTCCGGGAGAGAAGCAAAATATTCTAGGCACAGAGTATGTGCGTTTACAATTTTAGTAAGTATTTCCAAGTTGCCTACTAACGTGGCTGTGCCAGTTCGCCCTCCCGGTAACAGCGCATGAGAGTTTCAGCATACTTTTTCTCACTTGGCATTTCTTTTCTGCGTTTTTTAAACAGCCTTTAGTGGTTAGCTTTTGTGTACATTTTTATTATATGACGTGTTCTGGGGCTACACTTAGCACTCATGTATTTAACAATGCTTTTAGTTTGAAATGGTGTAACTGTGAACTTGCCCCTGTTCCGCTGAAGCAGAAGCCTGCTGAGAGGCTGTGTCACCTCGAGCTCTCTCTGTGGGTGAGCAATGGTGGCGGGAAAGCCATTATTAAGATGTCGCTGCTGGCTGCTCTGTGTAGTTGGCTCTGTGAGTTGCCTACCAAACATCCTCCGTCTCTATACATTTCTTGTTAGCAGACTCTCTTTTTTCTGCTTCTGGAAAGTGACCTCAATTCAGAAGTCCATCACTGGACGTAGCATTTTCCATGCCACTCGAGTTCAGGCTTAAACATATGATGTAGTTCTGACTCATGAGAGGTCAAGAATGAATGAGAAGAATTTCCTCTTAAAAAAAAAAAAAAAGACACAGGAAGAGAGGAACTCTTCATGTGCACATATGGTTTCATACCGTGACGTCTGTAGTGATTGTGTCCATCTTTATGAAAAGAACAACATGCTAAGGGAAGACAGAAAGAGAGGGGGTCTGCCAGGTCAGCTAGGATTGCTCTCAGCTGCAAGTAACAGAAATTTAGCTGAAGTGGCTCAAATAGGGATTTGTTTATTGAATATAATTTATTGTGGGGTTTATTTCTTTATCTTGACTCAGCTTCTGAGGGAGGTCATCAAGGCTCAGATTTAACCTCATGCTGACCTTGGTCCCTTATACTTGTTACTTCCTAGTTACAAGACTGCCGTCTCGCTTCTAGGGAGACCCAGCTCCCATGCAGCAGAAGACAAAAGCCTTTAGCAGACTGGTTCTTTGATCTCTTTGCCAGAACACGGTCACAAGACCGTCTTTGCCCCCAACGGTAACTCGGAGGTCAAATGTGAGGCATAGGGGGAAATGGTTTTCGTGACTTGCTTACTAGACAAGCCGTGATTTTTCTCCTGTTTCAGACTCTCCGGTCCTACAACAAAGAAGTTATCTTTCTGCTTGAGCCATTTTGGGTTGGGTTTGTTTGCCGCTTGTAGCCAAAATAGTTGTAACAGATTCAAATAAACACATGGGAATATAAGGCCACGAATCATTGTGCTTCTTTCAGGCATGAATTTAGTTATATGCTCCTTTGATGGCTGTGTGCTATTCGTGCCTTTCTAGCATGCATTCCCTACAGCTTTCTGTAAATGCTTTTGTTTTCCTTTGGAGACCTCCTGTCCCATTCGTGGTTTAGGTGACTTTTGGCGCAGCTGAGGGACTGTGAGCACTTGTCGCAGGACCGGACAGAGCTGCCCTCTTGGGCTCACTGAGCGGGTGGCCTTGAGCCGCGGGGCTGTGGCTACAGCTCTTGGGAGACCGGATGCAATGAACACAGGGCAAGGGTAGGAGGGAGGAGAGTTTTGCGATCAGGTCTTTGCAACTGTCTTTGGACGCTTCACTTTTACATCTTCTAAGGTGGGTTTCTAGGATTTGCTACCGGATGCCTCACAGAGCCCCCAGACCTAACTTTTCTTTTCTCTCAAATCTTAGTTGGTTCAAAGATTTGTTTGGTACTTTGGCAGGATGTGTTGGTAAAATCCTCTGGGGGCGAACAGCCAGCCTCTCTCCTTATCCGAGTTGGAGCTGCTGGGGGTGGGGGGTGGGGAGGAAGCCGAGAGTGTCCTGGTACATCCTCAGGTCACGTAGGAGGGAGGAGCGTGCAGGTGGTGCGAGAGGAGCCCAAGGTACATGGTGCAGCTGAGCACTTCTGTCCCGTAAAACGGACATTCCTGGGACGGCGGGCGGTGATGCTACCACACTACGGTAGTAGTCATAGCAGTGATGATTGTGGAGCACTGCTCTGTGCCAGGTGCCAAGCGGAGCACTCCGCATACATTATTTCATCTAATCTTTATACTGACATCTAGGGGAGGTCGTACCGATATCACCATCTTGTGGGGGAAAATGAAGAAACTCAGTCAAACAAACACCGTGTATGGCAGCAGTGAGGCTTGACTGTGGGCTGTCTGATTCTTGGACCCTTGGTGATCTATTTCCAGCCTGCCTCTGCTGTGTCCTATGTTCTTCCCGGCACCGATGCTCTTGCGTGGTTTTCGTCCCCAGCTCAGCCTCCTACCACTCTGTGTACCATTTCTATTAGCTTTGGCCTGTGCACCCCTGCACCCTTTGAAGCCTTTGAAAAATCGACTTGCTTATCCACCTTTCTTGGTCACTTTATACGAAAGTTACATATTTCTGGGGCTCAGCCAGTTGAGCATCCAGCTCTTGATTTTGGCTCAGATCATTATCTGTCTATCTCAGTGTTCGTGGGATCGAGCCCCACGTCAGACTCTGCATTGACAGCCTGGAGCCTGCATGGGATTCTCTCTCTCCCTCTATCTCTGCTTCTCCGCTGTTTATGTGCACGTGCGCCTGTGCGCGCACTCTCTCTTTCAAATAAATAAACTGAAAGAAAGTTACATATTTCTGGGGAAAACTCTCCAGCATGTTTCATCTATATCAGCAGTTGTTCATCTTTTGGGGATCGTGCACACTTTGGATAAGCTTTGCTCTTCCTACAGAAAAATGCATATATGTATATAATTCATGTATAGTTCCATGAGCTCATGTTATGGTGAAAATCATTTTTTTTTTCAATACACCTGGAGTCGCTCACAGACTAGATGCGTAATACAGTGGGGATGAACAAAATATTCCTATCATGTGAATCTTTTTCCTGTGTTTAGGATTTCTTCCTGATTCCTCAGAGGAGAGGGATAGTCTCAATCTTATACATTTTTTTGTATTGTGATATAACAAACACAGTTATTTATCTTATACATTGTAGAGTTTTGTTTATAGTGGTAGTTGAAGGAGACCCCTCTTCTTTATTTTTTGCCAAATCATCCCTGTTTCAACTAGTAACTGCAGTTTGTAGTCCAGAGTAATAGATCAGGGAACTTTTTTTTTTTAATAGAAAGTTAAATTTAAATGGAAAGTTAGTAGAAATAAAAGTTTCAGTATGGACAACAAGTTTTTATCAAACCTGATAGGCTTCAGAATAGGTTTATGCCTCAAACCTATTACATTGTAACAATGCCTGTTTTATAGAGAAAGCAGGAATTCTTGGATATATAGTCCACTGAAACTCATATAAAATTTTCACCTGTATCCTTTTACTGGTTTAAGCTGATGTGCACATGTGGAACGTGAAAGTGAGATTTTTTTTTTTTNTAGGATTAACTGTTAACATTCTGTTGCATATATGAATTATAGCTTTTGTGTTTGGATCATTGGTGCTGAGATTTAAAAACCTTGAGACTGTTTTGTTGTTGAAAACTGGCTTCCTTTATCTCAGAAATTGCTTGGTATGAAAAACATGTCATTCAAAGTAGCTTTCATGATTCTCTGACAGACAGACATGTTAGTGCTTTTCAAACAAACGAAAGCCTTCATTTAGTATGATTTCTGCCCTTGTGAGCTAAAATATGTGCTTAGACAAAGCAGTATCTTGGCCCGGGATTCTTTTGTTGGGGCTCAGTGTCGTGGAACAGATTTCCCTGCCCAGCAGCTGCAGCCTTGCCCTGTGGCTGGACAGTGAGGGTGGCTGGCAGGTTGAATGAAGAGTTTGGGGAGGGAGTNGGAGGAGGAGGAGACAGGAGCTCTCCTCTTAGGAGGCTCCAGTGACACCACCATGTCTCCCCAGAGGACCTCAGAAAGAGTCACACCTCCCAGGGCCCAAAGAGGCATACTGCCTTCCCCTAGCCATCACCTACTGTTGGGGCCTAGATCGTGGGATTGCGTTTTATTTCATAGTAGGTATGAGTTTAAAGAGAGTACATAGCAGCATCCATTTGGTCTCCCAAGTGTGTTCCCTTTCAGTAGTTGCCTTTCGGAAACAGATCTCAGCAGTTAGCTTGAAAGCCATGTGGGGAAGGAGACAGACAAGAAACCCCACTCTGTGACTAGGACTCCGGACAGTCCTCACGTTTGTGAGGCATCCATCCATCCTTCACTTTTGTTTTTGCTTTTGTTCTGTGCAAAGCAAATTGTTTTTCTTGAGTTCCCTGAGCTTTTGTACACTGAGGAAAGAATCGGAGCATCAAAATTTTAATCCTGATTACATTCCATCTCACTTCCAACTCAACCACAAAAAATGTGCCCAATTTTAATGTGTAATATGTAAGATGAAAATCCTTGGTATAAGACTCTCCGCTCTTTTGTTTATGGAGCAGATGAGGTGTTTTTGCCTTGTGATCTGTTTCAGTGATGGTCTTTTTCTTTCAGAGATTTTCTTTTTCTTTTGGCTGGTTGTACTAGATGTCAGTATGTTGCAAAGTAATGTTCATTGCAGTGACGTCAGAATCTGATAAGGAGACTATGGTTGATTCATCTCTGTCCACAATGTTGACACTGTGGTGTGCGTTCAGTGAATGGATGAATCTATTCTTGCTTGGGCACTTACTGAGTGTCAGGCATGGTGCTAATTAAAGCTACCAAGTTTAATAAGGTAGTGTTCTTAATGAGATGGAAGAGGGAGATAAGGAAATAATTCCTCAACCCTAGAGAGCACGGCAGGCAGATGTACAGGGTTTATGGTAGCGCTGGAGAGCATTTTTTTAAAAAATTTTTTTTTAATGTTTTATTTATTTCTAGGAGAGAGAGAGAGACAGCATGAGCAGGGGAGGGTCAGAGAGAGAGGGAGTCACAGATTGAAACAGGCTCTAGGCTCTGAGCCGGCAGTCAGCACAGAGCCTGACGCGGGGCTCGAACCCACGAACCGCGAGATCATGACCTAAGCGAAAGTTGGACACCCAACGGACTAAGCCACCCAGGCGCCCCGAGAGCATTTTATCCACCTCTTGGGTACCTCCCCTTGGAAGAGATCCTGTCTTAGCTGATTAAGGAAGTAGCACAGGTAAGCCACATGAAGGTGTGCAGGGCACTGTGAATCACAGGACACAGGGACAATACACCACATCATATGTGTGGGGAATATAGACACTGGGGATATGATGCTAGGTGGCTAGGATTTGGTCGCAGCCTACAGAATTGTTTTGGGGTGACATGGTCAATATGTGGAATAAGTAGATGATTCTACGGGCTTGTTCAGTGAACAGATATTGAAAACATCCATCATGATGGACACGGTGGGGGCGTAGTATCATTTTGTCATTTTGGAATTTTGTTGATAAATTAATTACTCCTTGTCTGTAACAGATGGAATGAGACAATGGATACCATCGTCTCCTGTGGTGAATGAAGTATTTTGGTTGTGAGAGGGGAAGGAGATGAAGATTGTGGAGTGTTGACCCTCCGGGCCGGAGCTGGTCAGGGACCACTCAGGCTGCACTTCGTAAGAGACTGGAGCAGGAAGTACTTGCGTTCAGGAAGCTCTTCACTGATAAAACAGATAAAAGTCTGTTCTATTTTCCAGTGGCTCAGTGTTTTAATTCTAGCCAACTCTTTTTTTTTTTAATTTTTAAATGTTTTATTTATCTCTGAGAGAGAGAGAGAGACAGCGTGAGCAGGGGAGGGTCCGAGAGAGAGGGAGACACAGACTCTAAAACAGGCTTCAGGCTCTGAGCTGGCTGTCAGCACAGAGCCCAACTCGGGGCTCGAACCCACGAACCATGAGATCATGACATGAGCCAAAGTCAGACGCTTAACCGACTGAGCCAGCCAAGCGCCCCTCTAGCCAACTCTTTTGAGGTGAGAATGAGCATTTGCAGTTTTGTTTGTTTACATAAAAAGATAATTAGATGAGAGTATGCAGAACATAGTGAAATCCAAGTTAGCTCTGTTGTCTTGGTAACTGGGCTATGCCGATCAGTTTCCTGCTTCAATAATACGCTACGGTTATAACATGTCCTGACCTTGGGATGCTGTGTGATTGGTATACCACTCTCTGCACTAGTTCTGCAGTTTCTTGTAAGTCTATGATTATTTCAGAACAAAAAGTTAAAAAACAGAACGTGCCACTGAAGTTAATGTTAAGGAAAACTGAGATTTTCTTTAGGTTTGAAATAATTTGCTACAACTAAATTATAGCACAAATAATGATGAACATACTCATCATTCATTCATTCACCAAGTATTTATCGCATTGTTTGCTTGGGTCATGCGTTATCCTACTTGGAGAATAATGAAGTTGTGCCCTTCTTCAAGGAGTTAGCCAGTAAGAGCCTCCCCTCACTTCCTTTGTTTCTGTGCAGGGGAGCTGGGATTTTTAACTTGAGGCCCACGGATTTCAGGGGTAACATTTGTGTGTATACGTGCTTCCTGCAGAAAGTATCCTTAGTGTTCATCAGATTTTCAAAGGCTGAGGACTGTTGCCTTAGATGATTACTTCCCTTGCGTAGATTTTGAAAAGAACTGGAGACCGCATTGGCACTGACCATAGTTTTATTGGCCCCTCCATTCCACATGGCCAGCTTGCCTACACAGCTCTGCTGTTCAGATGCTGTGTGGTGTGGTCTATTAATTCCAAGCAAAGCTTAAGATTCACAGTGTATTCTACATGTTCTCTCTTCTGTATGTGGTTGGTACAGGTGTGTGATTTTTCTCTCAAAAGAAAAATTAAAATTGATCTGGAATTTACATTGAACTGCACTGCCCTGCACCTGTGGCCGTGCCCTTGGTAGCATTTAATGTGTGTGACGTGTTTTCATTTGAAAGGGGTGAGCTGTTCTTATAAAAGAGAGTCAAAGTTGAGAGAGGAAGATTTTGGACTAAAGTAAGGGGTTTTGGGATAGTAAGCATTTATAATGGTAACTTTTTAAAGTCAGCCTCCTGTCCTTAGACTGTGGGCCGCTTGAAGGCAAGGGCCAAACTCAGTTACTTTTGTGTGACAGCATCTGGTGTGGAGTCTGGCACACAGTAGGTGTCTAGTAAATGTTTTATAAAAGTCCTTCTCACATAAGCACCATTTCTACTGTGCAGGTCCCACCCAACTTCATAGTGTTTATTACACTGATCACAGAACCATGGTGGCTAGAGCACTTGAATGGTGTTTTGTTTTCAAAATGCTCAAAATCCTCAAGTGGCTCCCTCTAGAGGTGCATAAAATATTATTATTCTTTCAGCAAACTATTCCATTTGAAAACTTGAAACTCATTTAAATTTTGGTTCATTTTGGGAGCTGAAGGCATCTTCTCCCTTTCCATAAAAGGAAGCCGAGGCTAGCAAATAACATGAGCTGAATTAATTTTTGTTCGTGTTGGCAATTTCTGTGTTGGGAGTGCTTTCTCCCTGTGGGTGCTGCGCATGCTTGACCATGGTGATGTTCTTTGTAGATTTTTGAACTGTCTAGAAAGGAATTGTTTTAATTTCTCACAGCACAACAGTGTCTTGAGTGTATGAGTTCTTAATGCATATGATCACAAGGATGTGATTCTAAACATTTGTGTATACTGATGGTAAAAAGAAGAAAAGACATGCATATTCATTCCAAGTAGATTCCCTTAGCTGCATTATCCATGGAAAATAATAAATGTCCCAAATTGTTGGGGGAAACTCTGAAATTAGATTGAATAAACATTTAAAAATAATTCTATTAATATGAAAAACATTTGCATTTTTGTGTAAACTGAAATTAAAAATGCAATACCCATATTTACTCCGAAGAAATTAAATAAACATATACATGATCTGTAGCTGAAAATTATAAAGTGCTAATGAAAGAAATCAAAGACAGCTTAAATACCTAGAGACATACCATGTTCATGGATTAGAAGGCTCATCATATTATAAAGATGTTGGTTCTCCTCCGAATTTATCTAGATTTAATGTAATTCTTATCAAAGTCTCAGCAGTATTTTCTGCAGAAATAGACAAACTTACTCTAAAATTCCTCTGGAAAAGGAGTGGTCATAGAATAACCAAAACAACTTTGAAAAAGAAAGATAAAATGGGAGAAATTGTGCTTTCTGATGTTAAGTCCTGCTATATAGGCTGAGTAATCAAGGCTTTGTTGTATTGGAGATGACTAGACAATAAATAGATGAGTAGAGCAGAATAGAGGACTCAGAAATAGATCCAAACAAATATTCTCAGTTTTTGACAAGGAGAAAAACAATTCAGGCCAGGAGGATTGCCTTTTAAATAAATGATGCTGGAGCAATTGGACACTCATTGGCAAAAAAATGAATCTTGACCTAAGCCTTATACCTTATACAAAAATTAACTCAAAATGGATCATGGATTTAATGTAAAACATAAAACTGTACAACTTCTAGGAAAGAAAAAAAACACACAGAACATCTTCAGGGCCTGCATTAGACAAAAAATATGCACCAGACATTGCACTCGAGAGTATACAGATGGCAAATAGCGTATGAAAAGACATCTAACATCATTAGCCATTAGAGAAATGCAAATTAAAACCATAAAACTAAAACAGAGATGTTACCACATATCACTCAAATGGCTAAAATAAAAAATAACACCAAATGCTAGTGAGGATGCTGAAAAACTGCATCATTTCTGCATTACTGTCCAACCACTCTGGAAAATAGTTTGTCATTTCCACTTAAAAATAAAAATAGACTCAGTTTGCCTTGGTGGCTTAGTCAGTGAAGCATCTGACTCTTGATTTCAGCTCCAGTCATGATGTCACAGTTCGTGGGTTCAAGCCCCATGTTGGGCTCCATGCTGACAGTGGGGAGCCTACGTGAGATTCTTTCTCTCTCCCTCTCCCCCTCTCCCTTTCTCTCTTCAAATAAATAAACTTAAAAAAATAAAAAGGACTTGCACTCTTAGGCATATATCTCAGAGAGATGAAAACTTGTACATGATGTCAATAGCAGCTTTATTTATAATAACCAAAAACCAGAAAGTACCTAAATGTTCTTCGGTAATTTGAACAAACAGTGGTACATCCATACCATGGAATAATACTCAGTAATAGAAAGGTATGAATGACTGATACACAAAACAAAACATAGGTGAACCTTAAGAAAATTATGTTGAGTGAAAAAAAGCCACCTAATCTCAAAAGTCAACATGCCACAGGATTCCGTTTATATAATATTTATGAAGTAACATGGTAGAGATGGAGAACTTCCATCTCCAGGGATTAGGGATGGGGTGGGTGTGGTTATAAAAGGGGTAATATGGGGGAGCCTTACGGTGATGATACATATAAAAGTATGGTGGTGGGTCTGCAAAGTGACACGTAGAATTGCATAAATTACACATGTGCACACACCCAAAATGAGTCCACATATAACAAGTAAAATCTGGATAAGAGGTATGCATTGTACCATTGTCCATTTCCTGGTTCTGATACTGTGGTGTAGTTATGTAAGATGTTAATATTGGGAGAGGGTACATGGGACTTTCCTGTACATTTCTTCCTGCCTTGTACATTGATAAGGATTTCAAAATAAGAAGTTTTAGAAAACAAATCTGATGCTTCATTTCCACATCTTAAAAAAAAATTCAGCCTATTTTTTAGTTATTATTTTTCAGTATAAGCATGGCACTGTCTCATTGTAGTCCTAAGATGTAATGATACGCTTGTTTTGATTTAGGCATTTGTAATCTGATAGAGCTTATGAAAAAATTAAAGCCTCAGGCACATTAATATCAGCCTCAGTTTTTATTTTTAAAATAAGGGAATTCCTGAGTTTTTGTGGTGCTATTGCCTAATTTAAGAAAAACATGTGTTTTCTGCATGGCAGGTGCAATTGAGCTGTAATAGCAGCACATGTCCAGAGATGGAACTGCGGTCCCAGCCCGTTTTTATCTTCCCCAGTTTGCACTCACGCTATAAGGTTGTTTTCTCAGCGGACTGTGTCTCCTTTTCCTCTCAAACTCCTGGATTCTGTAAGGGTTCCTATGGCTTCAGGCCTTCTCAGCTTTAGAGATGGAGGCGAGTGAAATGTACAGAGCTCCCTACTTCTCCACCATCTTGCCTCCTCCCCCCAGAGATGGAACTGAATGCATCACAAAAGGTTAAAGAGTTTTCCAAAAGATTACAGAGAATAATTTATATTTCCTTAATAACTTAGGTGCTCATTTAGTTTGATATTGGGTATCCATAAAACTAAAGAACATAACTTGAATGGATTGTAAAAATAACAGTGGATATGGTTGCTTTGTTAGAATGAAAGAGTTAAAAATCAGCCCGAGGAGCATAAACAAGAGGTCCCCGAAAATCTTGGTGACTTTTACTTTATTTTTAAATTTTTAAAATTTTTTGTTTCAAATTTTTATTTAAATTCTAGTTACTTAACATATAGTGTCCTATTGGTTTCAGAAGTAGAATTTGGTGATTCATCACTTACTTATGAGCACATATATCTGTGCTCATCATAACAAGTGCCCTCCTTAATACCCATCATACAAGTGCCCTCCCTAACACCCATCACCCATATAGCCCATCCCCTGCCCCCCTCCCTTCAGCAACCCTCAGTTCTCTAGATTTAAGAGTGGGTTATAGTTTGCCTCCCCACCTCTCTCTTGGTTTTTCTTCTTTCCCCTATGTTCATCTGTTTTATTTCTTAAATTCCATGTAGGAGTGATCTCATATGGTATTTGTCTTTCTCTGACTTATTTCACTTAGCATGATCCACTAGATTTTATAGTCCTTCCTTTCCAGTAAATCCAAATTCTGTCTTATACATTTAATCTCTTAAAAGGCAGATGAATACTGGAATGACAGTCCTTTCCAAATAGATACTGCATTTTGATACACAGTGATACATGTGGATGTTTCATGTTACTGACTGAAGTGGCTGTCTTTGTGGGATGCATTTTCCAAAGGACATTTTGAAATATCAGAGTTTGGGATTACTATAACACATCATTTTCCCCTCTCACAAATTAAAGTTTTGGATCCCCATAATTGCCAAACGTATAAATTCTAATGAGGATTGAGATCTAAGTGTCTGCATTCTCTGTTTACTAGAAACATTAAGGTTATTGAAAGTATCAAAATTATTTTTCCATTTAAATGTACTGTAATTGAATAGGAAAGAAATGACCTGAACCTGAGAAAGCATGGATTGCAATTGATTTAGCTTAACCATGTTCTCTTTTGATTAAAAAGTAAAAGTTTTAAACTATTTAGAAAGAAAGTTCTTAAGGTTTGTGTCACTGAGCAACCTAGAGTTTAATGCCCCTGGATAGTGCTGGTAAACACTTCATTTTTGCAGCAGGCATTGCTAAATCAAGTTTTAAAGAAGGCAGCGAGAGAACATCAAAACACCTCCATTATTGCTTCATTTTAAATTTACTACATTCTTCATCTGGGCATCCAGGGTATTATTTTCTGAATCATTTTCAGCACCAATAAACAGAAAAGACATGCAAATGACATTGGAAAATTATTTTCTAGCCTTTCTACAGGTGCAAACCTCACTCAACCNGGAATGTTTGATTAGGTTATCACGTGTCCCTGTGTGGAGAGGTAACAAACAAATCTGATCCTCATTTCACAGCTGGATGAGCTTGAACACCAGAGAGTAGGTGGTTTGCTGACACTCATCTGCCGGAAAGCTGCGCTCTGAACTCTGAACTCTGACTTTCACATCTTGTGCAATCTAATGACTGAAAACATGAGAGCGACCTGAATTAAAAAGAAATGTGCAGAAGGCCATTTACTGTAATTTCATCTTCAGTATAGTGCTTAGGGTGTGAGAATGCTGCCATCCTAGAAGGAACGGAGTCAGGATTGAGCATTGGGTAGAATCCTATAGTTTCTTCCTTCTCATCACAAGGAAGAGCTACCTCATTTTCATTGGTTTGCACAAATCTGAATCTGTGAGTGTGGTGGGGAAAAGACCCAGGCCAAGGTATTTTGTATTTTAGTAGCACTTAGAAAATAGACAAATGACATCTAGAAGGGTTGTGACAAGCTCCACCCTGTGCTGGTTCTGTTAGAGGTGGATCGTCAGCAGGGTTTGGAAGAGTTGATGTGGGCAGGCAGCTACACAAAAGCGTAGAATATCCTTTAGATAGTGGTTCTATCTTGTAACTACTGTTTTGTGATATCCTTTTCCTACCTAGAAATGGAATTTCTTAGACCTCACAACCCATCTCTACACAAAAAACTTAGAAGTCAATACGGTGCTCTAACAGTAACACAAGGGGCAATGAAAGGCCCCTCCGTAGCTTTTCATATTTGTTGCTCTGACAAAACTAGAAAGTGTCGCGAGTCAAGCAGGTGCTTACCTGATGTGGAATGTCACGATAGGAAAGCCGGCGACTCAAACACTGAGCCCTGGCGTGGTCACCAGTGCAGCTTTCCGAAATGGTGAACAGTTGTCGAGAAAATTCCAAATGAAGCGAACTAAAATGATTCTTTCAACGTCAGTGGTATCGGTATTTCTGGAAAACTTAGCATCCATTAAAGTCCAGCACAGAGACTTTATTTTTATATAAAGTAGAAATGAGTTTCTGAGCTCAGATAATGTGAAAAAAGCTGTTTGTCTTATGACATAAGCCTAGAACTTTTGAAATCTGTGAAAGATGCAAGATGCAAGACTGTATAGTGTCTCCCATGATGCAGGATGTTCAGTGTCCCTGCTGCCTGCCCACAAAATGCCCCTGATGTGACAAGCTGAAATGTTGCACACATTTCTCAGATGCTCACGAAGGAGAGATACTCTTTCCACGGAGAACTGCTGTTCCTTTGTTCTTTTTCTTTGCTGTTCTGTTTCTTTGCTGCTTTTGATGATTTTCCTACTTTTTAGATGAAGTCACACTTTCATACATTCTGCTAATTTCTCCTGCTCTCATTGGATATAGTTGTGTGTGTGGATGGCGGAGAAGGAAGACTGTAGTTTGTAGTGGTGGAGAGTATTTTGATGATTTTTGCAATAATTTATGAGGGAAGTGGGTCTCTCTACCTTTGATAGTGCTTTTGCTCCTGAAAAATATCAATGGCCTGACCTCATTGTCTCCATAGTTAAGCTAAAGATAATATTTAACATTTTTTTAATGTTTATTTTTATCTTAGAGAGAGACGGACAGAGCATGAGGAGGGGAAGAGCAGAGAGAGGGGGAGACACAGACTCTGAAGCAGGCTCCGGACTCTGAGCTGTCAGCACAGAGCCTGATACGGGGATTGAACCCATGAATCACAAGGTCATGACCTGAGCGAAAGTTGGACACTTAACAGAATGAGCCACCGAGGTGCCCCAAGCTGAAGATAATATTTAAAAACTATTGTGAAAGGATTGTTAATTGGGATTAAAAAAATTTTTTTTTAATGTTTTTAATTTATTTTTGAGAAAGAGATAGAGACAGCATGAGCAGGGGAAGGTCAGAGAGAGAGGGCGACACAGAATCCGAAGACAGGCTCCAGGCTCTGAGCTAGCTGTCAGCACAGAGCCCGACGTGGGGCTCGAACCCACGAACTGTGAGATCATGACCTGAGGCAAAGTCAGATGCTCAACCGACTGAGCCACCCTGGCGCCCCTGGGATTTTTTTGAAACCCTTAACTATTCAATATTATTGACTACAGGATTTCAAATCCTTGAAAACACCTAGTTTTGGTCATCAGAGCAGATTTGGTCATTGAGAGCTGAGTGTGACTCTGTAACTTATCAAAAGCTTTGCTATATTTGACTAGTGTGTACCAGCATCAAACTGGTGGAGTAGACACAGTTTGCTCTAACATAATAGCAGTGATTTGTTGTAATATTGTCCTCAGATAATGTTAATTGTGTTGCATTTCAGATGTTACACCTCATGAAGGTGTGTTCCTCTGCATGCCTCATCCCCACTCCTGATTTCCAGAGCCAGGGTTGTTCAGGGGGTCTGATCCCCAAATTCAGTACGTTGGACTAGGTGGAGCACCAGCCCCAAGCTGGCCAGTCAGTTTCTCCTCTTGGGGAGCTGGTATTGTAACAGAGAGAGAGGGAGAGGGAAAGGAGGGGAGGAGAGAGGAAGAGAGAGAAATTTGATTCCTTTGTGTAGTAGACTTGGGGGCTAGGACTGAAAGAAGGTATGGTTCTTTCTGAGGACTGAGGGAAAGATCCATTCCAGGCCTCTCTCCTTGGCTTATAGACAACCATCTTCACATTGCCTTTCTTCTATTTGTGTCTATCTCTACGTACACATTTCCCCTTTTTAGAGGGACAATAAGGCTACCAATAAGGCATTGAATTAGAGCCCACCATAGTGATCTCATTGTAACTTGACTACCTCTTTTAAGACCATATCTTCAAATAAGGTTGCATTCTGAAGTACTGAAGTTTAGGATTCCAGTATATCTTGTTTGGTGAAGTGGGGGAGTCACAATTCAACCATCAGAGATGTTCTAAGCCCACATCTTACCATGTGCATTGGGGAGCACAGGGAGTTGATTTGTAAAGAGGCACAAACAAGATGTGGACAGAAATAACTTCATGGATTCCTGACTTGTCGTTTCCCATTTTTTTCTGGCACTCAGTTGTATTCCTAATGTTGGTTTCTGGAGCTACCATTGTGGCCTTCCAGTATATTCCCCTTGGTTAAATTTGTTTAAGGCAATTCCTATTATTTTTAGCTAAGGGATGCTAAGTAATAGGAGAACCCAAACAGACCGGCCTTGTGATATGCTACTTTAAGGAGCTAGGGATTACCTTGCAGGTTTTGTGAGGCCATCACTGGTTAGATGGCCTAGAAAAAAGGAAGCAGGAGGGACCACTAGAAGCCTGCTGTAATCGAACCATGAGGTGATGGAGGGAAGGTTAGAAAGAAGCCAATAAATATTGGTCCTTTCCAGAGTCCCTATTACTGTATTTTATGGACTAAATATGTGTGTTTCCCCCAAATTCATATGTTGAACTCCCAAACCCCAGTGTGATGGTTTTAGGAGATGGGGCCTTTGGGAGCCAATGAAGCTATGAGGGTGGAGCTCTCACAAATGAGATTAGTGTCCTTCTAGGAAGAGCTCACTCGCTGTTCTCTGCCACGTAAAGATTCAGTGGCAAGACTACCATAAGCAAACCAGGAAGCCGGCCTTCACCAGACACTGGATCTGCCTATTTGAGCCACTCAGTCAGTGGTTATTTTTGTCATAGCAGCCTCAGCTGACTAAAGCACAGTATAAACCCTTTCATTTAATTAGGCCTCAATTAAAGATGTGAATTAAAGAGATAAAGAGAGGGGGTGTCTGGGTTTAGTCGGTTAAGCGTCTGACTTCAGCTCAGGTGGTGACCCTGTGGTTCATGGCTTTGAGCCCCGCGTTGGGCTCTCTGAAGTCTGTGTGGAGCCCGCTTTGGATCCCCTGTCTCCCTTTCTCTCTGCCCCTACTCCACTTGTGATCTCTGTCTCTCTCAAGATGAATAAATACTTAAAAAGAAAAATAAGAAGATAGAAGGAAAGTGAGGAGCCCATGTTGATTTTGAACTTTCTATCTTGGGCAGCAAGGCTGATGGCTGTGGTATTAGCCGGCCAGAGGGCAGAATGACTGTGTTTGAGGAAGGACTCTGAGTTTTGATCTGCAAGTTGCGAGTTTGAGGGCCTGCAGGGTGGGCAGATGGAGGTGGTAAGCTGGGTGTGGTAACCGGAGTGTGGGCACTCGAGATACGGCAGCCAATTTAACATGCGATGATGTTTCAAGCCATGTTGACCAGAAGGTATCACCAGGAAGTAGAAGAGAGAATCCCAGAAAGGGCCAGTGATGAACATCACCATTTGAGGGACAATCAGAAGAAGAGGATCAGGAAAGAAGACTAAGGTGGAGAAACAGTCATCTGATGTAGCAATTAGATTTCAACAGACTCACCAAACAACAGAATAATGAGAACAAAAGTCATGAAGCTGAGCGCCTGTGTGTTGAGGCAAGAACCGTGCATCCAAAAAAACAAAACAAAACAAAAACAAAAAAGCTGTGAAGCAACATAGATTGTTACTCCAAGATTGTAAGAAGGGAAGAGAATGATTGCTCAAGAGGAAGACAGGATAGAAGGAATGTTCCCACATGAAGGGGGGAATCCATATTCCTTCCGAGATAATGCTACTGAAAGTAGCCATTATTCACTGAGGCAGGCAGGGTGTCTGGCTAAGTGCTCTACAAACATGATCTAATGTAACGCTTCCACAGACTGGTGAGACTGTAGACAGGAGAAGTTCAGCAGGTAAGATCTTTCTGCTATACTGCAAATCCTTGCAACTTGTACAGTGTCAAGCCAGTAAAGCAGCCAGTCTGTCTGAATCCAGAGTCAACCCACCCCTCGTATCCACCCACACTACCCTACAAAATGACTTCAAGGAATCAGCTTAATACAAGAAAATGCAGAAAAGGAATTTAGGCCACCTTCTGGAATTTATAAGATGGGATTTGGCAAACATCCCACATTATTGAATTTAAGTTGAAAAAAATTGTAAATGTCAGTAAGAGGCACAGAGGTCCTGTTTTGTTTAGAAAGAAATTGGCCCCAGGGTTAAATGTGTAAATGAAATAATAGAGGTGGAAATTAGAGATTCATTTGGGTGGTGGTCAGGAAAAGAATCAGGTAATGGAAAGCTACAGAACACTTAAAAAAATTTTTTTTTTATTTTTGAGAGAGCACAAGCAGGGGAGAGGCAAAGAGAGAGGGAGACACAGAATCTGAAGTAGTTCTGGGCTCTGAGCAGTCAGTGCAGAGCCCGATGTGGGGCTCGAACCTACAGACCGTGAGATCATGACCTGAGCCAAAGTCGGACGTTTACCCAACTGAGCCACTCAGGTGCCCTATAGAGCACTTTCAATAAAGGTCAGTGGTACAAGAAAGGTGACCACTAAGAGAAGAGTTAACCAACCTAGACACACTTGTCAGAAAGCAAGAAAGGCATGAGTTTGAAACTGAATTAGGAGATGAGAAAGTCAATGGTTAATGCAGGATAATTGAATAGGAAGTGTAACATGAAAGAGGGCCTCCCCCTCCCCCTGCGATGAATATCAGTAGAAGATGGAAGGGAAGAAATTAATGAACTAATGTTGTTCTTCACTGGGTAAGTCAAATGGAAGTGTAGCATTCATGCATGTCGTATCGTCTCTGGTATCTGTAAAAGGGCACATGTGAAATAAAACCATCCATTGACAAGTTAAAAGCTTACCTATCCTTTATTGTAGTTATGCCTGCCAACTCACATTCCCCTGCCTTCCTGACAAGGAACTCTGCCTTGTTTTGCAAGGACCCCACCACTTCTTACTCATCCTGTGTCCTTCTCAAGTCCCAATCCACTGACTCCTTAGTGGTCCTCAATAAATACCTCTTAATTCTGTGTGTACTTTTGTTTCCATTTGAGGCAGGACATTTAAGAGATTAAAGTCTTGTTAGAGGATTTTATGTACTTGCTCAACAGTTTACTAGCTCAATAAAATAAATACTATTTTAAGCTAGGAACCAGGGGATCTTAAGTTTACATTAGATTTTCACATTTTAAGAAGATGATGTCGATTATCGCTTGGCTATCTCTTCATTATCGTATTTTTAACCCAAGATGTCCTTGGAAATTACACTTTTTAAAAAAATTTATTTTTGAGAGACAGAGAGCCAGGGGAGGAGCAGAGAGAGAGACAGGAAGACACAGAAATTGAAGCAGGCTCCAGGCTCTGAGCTGTCAACACAGAGCTCTACATGGGGCTTGAACCCCTGAACTGTGAGATCATGAAATGAGCTGAAGTCAGACGCTTAACCAACTGAGCCACCCAGGTGCCCCCAAGATGTCTTTGGAATTTTAATTCCAGATGTTGGAAAACCTAATATACCTTTATATTTAAATGTAACTTTGTCAACTGATACAAGACTGTATGCTACATAAGAGAACAATGTTTCTTTTGAACTTTTAGTTGAAAGAGGACATGCATATAGAGGTGTATCCTATATAATAAGTGCTTTTTAACTTGCAGATGTCTTACTGTTTATTGAACAGTTTCATAGCGGAGCTAGTTTGTCCTGCTTCTTGCACTTAAATGCATTATGACCTTCAGTCATGGTTCTCCCTAATGTGCATTTGCAAAAGGAAGCAAGAAAGGCAGTGATAATATTCAAATAACAAAAAAGGAATGCCATTTACACGGGACCCACTAGAAGTAAGGCAGATTAGGCTTTTCGTATACTACTCACTATTTGGAGGTCTTAACCTTTTGATCCCAGGGTGGAAATCTGTTGCACTTGAAGCTTTCTTTGACAGAAGTGTTGTTGTTCTTATTGTTGCTTGTGTATTTTTAAAAATTTTTGGTTGTGCTTAACCCCTGCAAGGTTGGGGCGCTTTGCTACTGCTCCCTCTAGAGACTATTTTACAGGGTTATTTCACGGAAGCTCTGATAGTTATCCCCTGGATAGTTGAATCCAGGTGAAACATGGATGTGAACAGAAAAGGGTCCACGACCTCAATCCCGAGGAGAAGCTCTGCTCAATTAATTGCAGCCAACTCCTTGGGATGTCCTTTGGTGGTGCCATCGATTCTTTCAGGAACCTTGGCTATTTTGCCGAATGTACCACCCCTTCGTAACCTTAAGCCTCCTAACAAATGGAACCCTGTTCAGTAGGTGTCATGATAGTGGAGCAATCCATTTAGCCCATCAAAATCCTCTTTTGACTTGTCCACATCATCTCCTGAGTCTGTTTTTAGATTTATTAAGTGCTTTTCATGCAGTCGGTGAAAAAGCTTTCATTTAAGAAATTGTGTCCCGGGGCGCCTGGGTGGCTCAGTCAGCTGAACGTCCGACTTCAGCTCAGGTCATGATCTCACGGTTCGTGGCTTCGGGCCCCACGTCGGGCTCTGTGCTGACAGCTAGCTCACAGCCTGGAGCCTGCTTCAGATTCTGTGTCTCCCTCTCTCTCTGACCCTCCCCTGCTCACACTGCCTCTCTATCTCTCAGAAATTTAAGAAGAAAGAGAGAGAGAGAGAGAGAGGAAGGAAGGAAGGGAAGGAAGGAAGGAAGGAAGAGAAAGAAAGAGAGAAAGAAAGAAAGGAAGGAAGGAAAGAAGAAATTAATTGTGATTAATTGTGTCCACATGGCCCTGGAGGCTCCCTGTTGTGGTTTAGCAACAGTCGACACGTTGCATTGGTTGCTGGGAAGTGCAAAGTGGAGTCAATGCTGGCATGTCAGGGAACCCTATCCTTAGAGCCGGGAGAGTCTTGGGTGGTAATAGACCCTCTTCATTTTACAGTCAGAAGCCCCTGGAGTTGCAGCGACCTCTCCAGGCTGACTGTACTGGTCAGGCAGTGACAGTTCTGACTGTTCTTTCTACATCAAATTGACCCCTGAATACCTATAGGCTTTCAGATATTTGCCAAAGGAACGCCTTTCTAGTTGCTTGGCACAAGAGCTGCAAAAGGAAGAGATCCTTTCATCCTGGNGGTGTCATGATAGTGGAGCAATCCATTTAGCCCATCAAAATCCTCTTTTGACTTGTCCACATCATCTCCTGAGTCTGTTTTTAGATTTATTAAGTGCTTTTCATGCAGTCGGTGAAAAAGCTTTCATTTAAGAAATTGTGTCCCGGGGCGCCTGGGTGGCTCAGTCAGCTGAACATCCGACTTCAGCTCAGGTCATGATCTCACGGTTCGTGGCTTCGGGCCCCACGTCGGGCTCTGTGCTGACAGCTAGCTCACAGCCTGGAGCCTGCTTCAGATTCTGTGTCTCCCTCTCTCTCTGACCCTCCCCTGCTCACACTGCCTCTCTATCTCTCAGAAATTTAAGAAGAAAGAAAGAGAGAGAGAGAGGAAGGAAGGAAGGGAAGGAAGGAAGGAAGGAAGAGAAAGAAAGAGAGAGAGAAAGAAAGGAAGGAAGGAAAGAAGAAATTAATTGTGATTAATTGTGTCCACATGGCCCTGGAGGTTCCCTGTTGTGGTTTAGCAACAGTCGACACGTTGCATTGGTTGCTGGGAAGTGCAAAGTGGAGTCAATGCTGGCATGTCAGGGAACCCTATCCTTAGAGCCGGGAGAGTCTTGGGTGGTAATAGACCCTCTTCATTTTACAGTCAGAAGCCCCTGGAGTTGCAGCGACCTCTCCAGGCTGACTGTACTGGTCAGGCAGTGACAGTTCTGACTGTTCTTTCTACATCAAATTGACCCCTGAATACCTATAGGCTTTCAGATATTTGCCAAAGAAACGCCTTTCTAGTTGCTTGGCACAAGAGCTGCAAAAGGAAGAGATCCTTTCATCCTGGGTATTCTCATTTTAAGTTTTCAGAGAGAGATTTAGGACCTTTTTTTCCCTCCTTGGGGTGGGAAGAAGGCAGTGTTAAAGGGGAAAGAGACCCAGAAATGCCACCACGCTGTTACTAAGAAGGAGAAAGGTGGCCATATAAGATAGGCTAAGTAAATATATTTTGGGAAGAAAACTTCTTCAGAAATCACTTTCCCTTATAGGCGATTGACCTACTTATGAGCCCCTCTAGAGGCCTATACGCTGTGCTGTGTAGCGTACAGTAGTGTTCGCTCTAGCACAGTGGACATTCCTAGTTTTGACTTTCTCAGGTATTGTCCAGAGGCTAATGAAGTGTTGAGTCCCAAATTAGGGTCATGTGCTGGGTGGGCCATGTGGGGGAACGGGGGCCGAGGCATGTGTGAACCACAGACACCCAGTTGCAGCCGTCTGCACCTGCAAGAGCTGTGTCAGTCACTCCTTGTTGTAAGAAATACAACAGAGTAATGTATTTCTGTTTCCTTGTGAAAAAGGCCCAGAAAAGAAAAAGGCCACCTGTGAATGCTATTGATTTATCTGTAAACTTGGGGACTCATTAAAATGTTGCTAGGTAGCCCTTCCCTTATTAATGTCAATATGCTCAATTTATGGTACGTGCACAATCAATTACTTGTCTATTGACTTCATCTTCCTAGGAAGCAAAATGGTGGTTTTCAGCTTTGACAGTTGCTCTTTGAGAATCAGGTTGGATTCTGTAGATTTGGCACTGGGCCATACATCTGTAGAGTTAAAAGCTGCCTAGGTGATTCTGATGTATGACCCGTGGTTAAAAACCACTGAAATAGACTAGAGCATGCAGATCAAAGAGTTCAGGGAAAATGCACAAACACCCTGATTCATTCTGCAGGAACAGGTAGAGGGGCAGTTGCTTGGAGCCAGGGAGTGATTCCGGAAGCCCAGGGGAGTTGGTAGTCTGGTTGGCAATGAGAAGTTGAGCTATGAAGGGTTTAGCTCTGTTAGGCTCCTTCTCCTAATTCCAATTTGACATAAAATGGAGACTCTCAATTTATCCTGGAATAGTTGTGAATGGGAGCCTAGTGTTCTCTGCTACTAAAGACCAAGAACGTATAATGCTTTTAGAAAAGTCATTTCTCCACTCTTGGAAGGTACTGAACCAGTGTACAGTCTAGTGTGTTTTTCATAGATTATCCCCAACATCTTCCCCCCCNCCCCCCCCATAATAAATGTAACCAAATAAACAGAAATGTCCCCATTCCCCCAGTCTTGGAAATTTGCAGCATTATTAGCATATCAAAGGCTGGGAGAGTCCTGCTGTTAACAAAAACAAACAAAAAAAACCTTTTAAAAACTTTCTTTGAGTTAAAACAAACCTATTTGCATAGGAAGAGACTTTTTACTTCTATACCTTCAACGAGGCACTATTCCCTTAACACTGGTTTTGGAAAGACTGGCCAAGTCTCTTTGATTCAGTAATTTTCTTAACAGTTAATTTCTGACAGATGAACCTCTTTTTAAAATCCCCTTTGAAGTTGGACTGAATTAACAAATGGAAGGCTTGGCAGAGCAGTTTACTAATTCATAACTATATCCCTCTGCTTTCTTTGTGTTGCTAAGTACTATAATCTTTGACCTGAAAGGAAGAATCTGCTAACAAGTAAATATTTAAAAGGCCCCATGAAGTATAATGTGCATGAGTTTGTGCCTGGGGAGCCCGTCTGCTGGATGAAAGAAATGACTCACTTTTCATCTCCTAAAGAGGCTGTTGTTTTACAGTAGGTTGAAAGGAAGTATTTTAAGTGCTAAGAGTTGGATCTCTTTTTATTTTTAGATTTAGTTAGCCATTCGCTTCACTGATTCAAAGGTGGCATGGTAAGTCATAATTCCTAAGTGTGTTAGTACCCAGGACGGGTGAGTTAGCATTCCTGTGAATGAATGACCTCTGTGCTCCCAAAGGCTACTTGGAACAGTTCGAGGAAACGGAAACATGACTCATTGATGTGCTTGAAGCGTATCAGGGGGGACTCACTCACTTCAGAGCCAGACCTGAAGTGTGGTAGAGCAGGCAGAGCTCAGATGGGGTGAGACCAGAGCTCTGGTCCCGATAGTGCCACTACGCACCTCAGGGAACATTAGCCTCACTACCAAACATCCCTACCTTCTGCATGTAATGGGAGGTGTGAATTACTTGTTGATAGCATAGCTTCCAGCTTGAAGATTGATGAGTCTTTGAATTCAACTGATTTTTCTGGTTTGTGTGGAAGTGGGCGTGTGTGTTTTAATGACCATCAGATGGGATACATCCAGGCTCCATGAAATGAACATTTATTTTTAAGATTTGAAGTGAACTGCTATGACAGTTCGACTAGGGGAGTCCATAACAAAAATGAGGAAGCAACTCAACTGTGATTTATAAGGCTGTGGGCTACTGATTTTCCGTGGCTCTGGCATTTGGCATATAGAATGATGCATATGGGATACTACTGGAGAAAGGTTCTTTACTGTTTATAGGGCAGTGGTCTGCTCTATCAGGATTTCTTTTCAAAAGCTATAAAATAGTTCCTAGCTACCTCATTTGATGTGCCTTACTTTGGTTTTTAGAAAATGTTTAGATCACCTCCTGAAATATATCCCAGATGTTTTTCCTGAGCAAAAGCAATCTGCATATCTGACACTTTCCAATTTTTAACTCTTGCTACAGTTTCTGCAGTGATTATTGTATAAAAATAACCATGTGTTCTATTATTTTCATTCAATGAAACCTAGATTGATAGGTACCTTGAAATGTTGGTGCTGTGCTTATTAATTACCTATGTATTCTTTAAAAGTGATAATCTGGTTTATCTGGTATTATGTTTGAGGAGCAAGTAATGCCATTTTCTTGAGGCTCATGATTCATTCTCATTAGTTTTATTATGGCTGTGAGGATACACTAACTGTCATAGAATAATTGTGCAAAAGAAACCCCAAAATATTTCACGTGGTAACTTTCAAAGTTAAATATTTGAAAATTTCTGTAATTTTACCTTTTTTCTGCAGCTTAAGCCACAATGTACTATTTACTACCAGTAAATAGTTTCCTTCTTGAAAAACTTATTATCAGTAGTCCTTTACCTATTCTTTTTTTCTGATTATAGCCTGCAAATTCTCAAGTTCAAGTAGGTATGTCTGACCAGTAACATTTACCACAGTGCTATGTGCCTTACTCATACCGCCACTAGGTGGCGATATTGCTATTCTTGTTTTGTTTTGTTCTGTTTTGTTTTGTTTTCCTAGGTGGTCGTATCACTTTTGTTTTTTTTTTTTTGGTCTTTTACCATGGGGTTCAGAGAGGCTTGTTCAAGACCACCTTGTCACTAAATATGTATTGAAATCAAGATTGGAATCCAGCTTTGCCTGATTCAAATATTTGTGCTTTTTGCCTCTCTATCACCTATCAGCATGTTTTTTTTGGGGGGAAGGGAGGAGGAGAGGGATAAAGCCTTATTACTTACATCATCTATTAAGTAAATTTTTACTGAATATCCACAGACTTAAAACTGTTCTTCTCAAGAAATTGCTCATTGTTGGTGGACAGGAGAAAGGATAACAGGGTACCTAAGGCGCGTCAAGGAATCCTGTGTGGCCAGCTTTTTGGTGACATGCAAGTTCTCAGGATGGAGTAAATAAACAGTAGCCATTTCGGAATGTCAGAACTGATGCTACAGGGGCAGGGGCGCTGAGACAAGTCTAGAAGGGCAGATTGGACTCTTGTGGGGGCCTAAATCAAAGGCCCGGAAGCTCGGGTTTGATTAGCAATGGTGGCCAGTGAGGAGGGTTTGACAGGAACAGGCTGTGGTCTGAGCTTGATGTGACGGGGTGTGGAGGCCAGAATGAAGCATAGACACGGCGGGGTGGGGGTGGGGCGGCAAGCTGAGACCTAGTGCTGCTGGAGCTTTCCTTAGGGGCAGAAGGGAGAAAGGCAGAGGGACCTCTTGATTGCTCTCAGTTTTGTTCAAAGGGAGGTTCTCTTGGCATTTGGGTACAAAGGCCGGGGGTAAGGCTTAAAGGGCAACCTTACGGTATAAAACAGGGCAACCAGGGCAATGTGAAAGGTGAGAGTTGAACTATGGTAGAGAACAAGGACCCTGTGGAGAGAGGCAGGCAGCCTGTGGTTAGACCATTCTCTCTATTTGTGAGGTGGTTCGAGACAGACAGGATTCGGGGAGGAGCCAGGTTGCAGGGGTGAGGAAGAGGGGGCACTGAGAGTAGTGGAGTCTCCTGACTTCTGACTCCAGACAGAATTTGTACCAAGGAGCAGAAAGACTGGGGGAAACATTTTGTCATTTGAAGTAGTGGGAATCCGATGGAAAGGAACACAGTGTCTAGAAAAAAAGATTGACTACACACAGTAGGGGGCAAGTTCAATGGTGCTGCAGGCAGGGATGAACCGGGAGAGGGAGGGTGGGATAAATGAGGCTTCGAGGTGAAAAACAGGGACAGGGAAGGGCTGGGCGGGACAGCCCCCAGCCCACTGGAAGGCTTGCTTAGCCCAGCAGCCACTTGGCTCCCTACCCTGTCTAGTCCGCCTGCCCTTTGTTGCTTCTCTGACCAGCTTGGGAAGTGATTCCTCCCCTGTGGGCAGGTCACGACAATAACCCCACATTAGGTTGTGGATGGGTGCCCTCCAGGTAGGTAGTAGTACACCAGTGGGGGAGGGGGCACCAGACTTGTCTGGCAGGCCCCCCAGGCCATTCCCTGGCTCTTTCTCCAGAGATTCTGTGAGTCTGGGCCCCGGGGTCTGTATTTTAATAAGTGCCCCCAGGTCATGCTGATGACCAGGCAGGTTTGAAACTCTGCTGTGGGCTCCTGCCCGTCCTACAGGCTGGACACTGGCCTCTCATACTTCTTTTCGAGCCCCCTCCAGTGCTGGCAGCTTCAGTAAAGACGCTTCTGAATTTTAGCCTGTAGGTTATTGAGGCGAATGGATATTTGACTTTTTATTTTCTAAGATACCTTCAGTTTCCTTTGCTTGTTCCTAACCTAGTCTTTGCCTGTGTTTGAAGACAAGCATCACTTCCCTGAGAATCTACCCAAGCCTCTACCGCCTGGGGCTTTATGGAAGATGGGTTGTTCTGTTCTGCCACCTACTGGTCAACTGCGGGCAAACCATGTGGTGTTTGGCTGCTGGCCTCATTCATAAGATGCGACTGCAAGCGTGGTTTTCAGCGGACCATAGATGAGGACAGAAGTCTTACTTCTAATAGAGCCATCTGGTCTCATTTAACCCTTTTATACTTACTGTTGCAAATCTGACACAATTAATTTCCTCTTCTCTGGAGCCTTTTTTTTTTTTTTCCCAGCCCAGGTGTTAAAATGTTAATAACAACAACTCGTTTTAAGATTAGTGTGCTGTGTTAATCTCAGAAAGATTGTTTTTTACATGCTGCTTGTCCCTCCTGTGAAACAAACGATTCTGGTGAATTTTAAGGCAGTGGTGAAGACAGATGGGATTCAAGCCCCAGTGTGTTGGAGAAGCTCAGTCTTGGAAAATTACCTTATCTCTTAGGATCAGTTGGTTTTTACTGTAGTTCCAGTCTATCATCATCATCATTGTCATCATCATCGTTTTTTTTTTTTAATTCGTTTTATGGTTTATTTGTTTTTGAGACAGAGAGAGACAGAGCATGAGCGGGGGAGGGGCAGAGAGAAAGGGAGACACAGAATCTGAAACAGGCTCGAGGCTCTGAGCTGCCAGCACAGAACCCGATGTGGGGCTTGAATCCATGAACCATGAGATCATGACCTGAGCCTGAGTCAGATGCTTAACTGACTGAGCCACCCAGGCACCCCATCATCATTTTTTTAAATGTTTTATTTATTTCTGAGAGAGAAAGACAGACAGCATGAGCAGGGGAGGGTCAGAGAGAGAGAGAGAGAGAGACAGAATCTGAAGCAGGCTCCAGGCTCTGAGCTAGCCATCAGCACAGAGCCCAATGCGGGGCTCGAACCCACGAACCGTGAGATCATGACCTGAGCCAAAGTCAGATGCTCAACCGACTGAACCACCTAGGCGCCCCATCATCATCGTTTTAAATGTTTTTTTGTTGTTGTTGTTGTTTTGTTTTGTTTTTATTTCTAGGAGAGAGACAGCATGAGCAGGGGAGGGTCAGAGAGAGAGGGAGTCACAGACTGAAACAGGCTCCAGGCTCTGAGCTGGCAGTCAGCACAGAGCCTGACGCGGGGCTCGAACCCACGAATCGCGAGATCATGATCTATGCGAAAGTCGGACGCTTAACTGACTAAGCTACCCAGGCGCCCCCATCATCATCGTTTTAAACTGTGTCTGGCTCTGGGTCCCAACATTGCCGATGATCCATACCTGACAACTTCTGAACATTTTATGGAGACCCTCTTAGACTTAGCTCCTCACAGTGTAAACTACTTAGAGGTACTTTCTACAGCCACTGAGCCATTATCACAGGGCAGCCAACATCCTCTCCAATTCCTTGTTTCCTCATCTGTGAAATGTAAGTGGCAGCATAATCTCCAAGATCCCTTTTGTCCCCAAGCTTCTGTAACTTCAGCAGTCAGCAAGAAGTGTATGACTTGGTGCCCCTAGTGACTGTGGAAAGCAGTGTCTGCTCTCGGTCCTTCGCTTGGCTGCCAGGCTTTCGTATCCTGGGCACCACTGACACCAGTCTGATGTCAGGATGCTTCTGAGTAGACTGATTTCATGCTTTGCATCCAGCGCCCTTCTACACACTTTTTAAACTTAGAATTGGAAAAATGGCAGGCTTCTTCATGTTCCTTTAAACATTATTGATTGAAACAGAACTAGCCTTTAATTTTGCTTTATCTATAAACAAGATAGAAACTTTCTTAGAGATCAGGAAGTAGGGGACCTACCTTACATAAATCATGAAGCTTTTTAAAACCGTATGTGCCAAACAGAAACCCAGAACCCAATCTAAATATGATCTATTGAATGAGAATCTCTTATAAAAGAGGCTTCTGATGTGCAGCCATAGTTGAGAATGAAGGCACTCATACAGTTTCAGGTGGCCTGCCCTATCTTGCATCTCTTTGAGCAATGCTGGGCCGTCAAACATTTGGGTACTTGCAGTGCCCCAGGCACTGTGCGAGGCCCTGGACCCTGGGCACCCACAGATACTTAGGGATTATCTCCTCTGGCTGTGTCCCTCTCTCCCACCTTATGAGGCTGGTGGCGAAACATTTTATTAGACTGTCGATTTCTTTAGTTACACTTTAACATGAAGCTATCCTCTAGTTAGGTAAATTAAATCTTGATCTTTCCTCAGACTTCATTGTAATTTCATTTTGTAGAGGGCATACTTATGTATTGATTCTTAAATGATTTGGATAATTCTCAAGTGATGTCACTCTTTTTAAATTTTTAAATGTTTATTTATTTTTGAGAGAGAGAAAGACAGCATGAGCTGAAGAGGGGCAGAGAGAGAGGGAGACACAGAATCTGAAGCAGGCTCCAGGCTCTGAGCTGTCAGCACAGAGCCTGAGGTGGGGCTCGAACTCCTAAACTGCAAGGTCATGACCTGAGCTGAAGTCGGATGCTTAACCAACTGAGCTACCCAGGCGCCCCTAGTGATGTCACTTAAGAAAGTGACATCATTTGACATGATCTCAAATACAGGCTAGAGCCTGCTGTAATTTCTTATGTGCTGAATAAGTAGTATTGAACTATGTGATAGATTAAAAGTTACTTGAGACCTTTAGGTTTTTTTTCCCTCTTATTTTGAAATTTAACTTGCTGTTGGCTAAGCATTTTCTTATCAACTATAACCAATAAAGTGTTATGGAACTATATAGTAACTGGTATTTTTCTTCTATGTTCATTTTTTTCCCCTAGAAAAATCATCAGCAAAGTAAACTTTAGAAAATTCCTGGAACACATTTTGAGCGCGAGAGAGATTTGACGAAATTTAGCATTTTCTACTTCTTTGTTTTTTAGCCATTTGAAGTAACTGTCATTACTTATGTATGAGGTAAGGAGCTACACCTATGCTATTTTTGTAGTTATTCCTTTTGAGCTGTTAGATTTCAAGTTTTTCTATGAGCCATTCGTGGCCTCATACACTGTGGGAAGAGGAACGTGCCTAGTGATTGTGAACAGGTCATGTGCAGGGACTTGAGAATTTTGTTTTATAGGTGAGACAAGGTACTCAGTCCTTTCCTTGGAGACGGTGGTGTGAGTGAACCGTTTCCCTCCCTGCCAGCTCCCCGGGTCCTCATGACACGGTGCCACCCGGCCTTACCTGTCACCTCACTTGTCCACCAGCCACATCTGCTTCAAGACCTGGAAGGTCAGTGGCTACCTCTTTGCTGCTGCTGCTGCTGCTGCTGATGATGATGATGAAAATAACCTACTAATTACTGAGTGTGATGATGTCAGCGTTTTCTCATTTAATTTTCATAACAGCCTGGAGAAAGTCTCCGGTATCTCCAGTGTGCAGGGGTTTGAGCTTAGGGGTTGGGAAACCAAGGACATTCCCCACCTGGGTGCGTTTTGAGGTCACACTGTCCCCGTTCTCCCCATGTCTGAGGGGGACGACCGAGTGGCCGGGCTCGGGGTAGGGGTGGGGAGGTTGAGAGGGACATCTGTCTCTGTCTCCATTTGTGCTTCAGTCAACCCCCTCCAGGCTGCCGTCCGTGGAGAGGGTCCAGCGTGTATTTTGTAGAAGTACTTCATCCTTCTTTGAAGTTCTCTTTGAAGGCGTATCTCGGAGGAGTGTATTATAGAAACAAAAGTTCTCTTGACCCCACTATCCATATTTGACCCAGGGGAATGAGTGTTTCAACCAAAACTTCTGAATGTCTGAAGTGTCCTTTCGGGCTTTTGTTTTCTAAATTTCTTTTTATTAAGGTGAGTTTGTTATCTGAAGACGCGGACAGCTGAAGTAGTCTTTATCCAATTGGATTCCCCTTCTCTAAATAACCTTTTTTCTTGGGGACTTTGATGACTGGCAGGAGCTGGCAGTGTCTATGACTGTAAAAATTGTTGCGCTAAAGAGAAAAACATATAAAGATAAAGCCGTCTTTATATTCTGCTTGTTATGCTTTCATGAGTTCCAGAAAGGTTAAATTTGGTAGGTTTTTTAAGAA
The DNA here is from genome assembly GCF_008692635.1 of Crocuta crocuta. Taxonomy (NCBI): domain Eukaryota; kingdom Metazoa; phylum Chordata; class Mammalia; order Carnivora; family Hyaenidae; genus Crocuta; species Crocuta crocuta. The sequence goes on from NW_027532015.1 coordinate 12,901,878, forward strand.
AACATTCTTAAGCAATGAGTGAAATGTTAATAGACACAATATATAGGAGGGACATAAAAGGCCATGCCCTTAAACAAATTTGCACGTCAAGTATAGAAATGTAGAGCTCATATTTTAGATCTATCCTGCTGTGAAATGTTCTTTTAATTACCCGAACAGGGCTGTCGGAAAAGGGTCAGGTAAATTGGTTTCTAAGAGGTACACGCCTGTGGTGCCTTTAGTTGAAGAGTGAGTGAAAAAGTTTTTCATATTGACCGTTTTATAAGAACTTTAAAATAATTTGGGCAGGGGCTCCTGGGAGTCAGTCAAGCGTCCAACTCTTAATTTTGGCTCAGGTCATGATCTCATGGTTCCAGAGATCAAGCCCCATGTCAGGTTCTGCACTGAGTGTAAAGAGTCTGCTTGGGATTCTCTCTCACTCTCTCTCTCTCTCTTAAAATAAACAAACTTAAAGAAAATGATTTGGGCAGTATAATACCATTTATGAAACTTAGACAAAACAGAACTATATCTTATTGATGAATACACTGAGACCCAGAAAAAGCGTGCAGTATGTGTTTGGGAATGATACAGGCCACACTGAGAATAATGGCTACAGTGGGAGACTGGGGACAGGAGGGAAATTTATCTCTAACATTTTAGTTTTTAAAAAACAGAAGTAAATATAGCAAAATGCTAACTATGAAATCTGTGCTGATTTCTCTTCCTTTCTTTGTGTTTAAAATAACTCTGAATGAAAATTAAACATTAGATAGTTACAGAATTTTCAGTGTGGGGAGGCCTGGCTGGCTCAGTCAGTAGAGCGAGTGATTCCTGATCTTGGGGTCATGAGTTCAAGCCACACATTGGGTGTAGAGATTACTTTAAAAAATAAAATCTTAAAAAAAAAATTTACAGTGTATGTTTGCTGTAATGTGTTTTTCCACATATTATGTAAAAAATAGAAAATCCAAAATAGTAAAGATTAAAACAACCTGTTATACTTCATTCTGCTTGTAATATCTACTGACAATATTTCAGTGTATCATCCTAGTCTCTGTGATATGCATTTGGTTTTATATCTATGATGTTTGTACATTTTCAGTGAGATTATGAGTAGTGATTTGAAGCTTATGTATTTACTTGATATTTTAGTGTAATTTTAGGTATTGAAGTTAGGTGTCAAAACTAGTGATTTCCAATTTTTAATATGCAGAAGACTCATCTGGGGAGCTTGTATAAATGTGGATTCTCGGGGCACCTGAGTGGCTCAGTCAATTAAGCATCCGACTTTGGCTCAGGTCATGATCTCACTGTTCATGGGTTTGAGCCCTGCATTGGGCTCTGTGCTGACAGCTCAGAAGCTCAGAGCCTGGAGCCTGCTTCAGATTCTTTGTCTCCCTCTTTCTCTGCCCCTCCCCAACTCATGCTCGCGCACTCTCTCTCTCTCTCTCAAAAATAAATAAACACTAAAAAATTAAAAATAAAGAAGTAAGTAAATAAATAAATAAATGTGGATTCTCAGGTCCCTCTTCAGAGGTGTGTACTAAAATAGACTCCAGGAATGTGCAATTTTGTGAACAATTTTATAAAATTTATTTATCTTGAAAGAGAGCGGGAGAGGGAGAGAGAGAGCAAGAGGGGAGGGGCAGTGAAAGGGACAGACCAAATCCCAAGCAGGCTCCATATCGTCAGCGCAGAGCCCCATGTGGAGCTGGAACTCACAAACTGAGATCATGACCTGAGCAGACATCATGAGTCAGATGCTTAACTGACTAACTGAGACACACAGGCACCCCAGGAATGTGCCTTTTTAACCCTCCTGGTCCCCTCACTCACCTGCCCCAAACCCACGGTGATTCTGATACAGGTGTCCTAAGGAACACAGTTTGGGAAACATTTGTGTGCACTGTCTCGGCTTGGGCAGCCTGTACAACTCTGAGCACAGTTTATACTTCCTTCTCTAATCCAGAGTCAGCAAACAATAGTCTGTGAACCAAATACAGACTACCACCTGTTTTTGTAAATAAAGTTTTATTGAAACCCAGCCACCCTGATTGGTTTGTGTATTGTCTGGCTGCTTATTTTTTGCCACGATGGCAGATCTAGTAGTTGCAACAGATTATAGAGCTGGCAAGGCCTAGAATATTTACCGTCTGGCTCTTTACAAAAATGTATGCCGACCCCTGCACGTAATCTAGCATTTTGTGCGGGAGAGTATCAAAGAAAGTACAGGAAAGAAACTGGAGTACATTTAACAGGAGAAAGTTGAATACGGTGCTGAAGGGCATGTAATTGACCAGTTTAATTTAACAAACATCTATTTCATCTTGCCGTATACCAGGCGCTGTGCACATGACAAAAGGCTTGGTTTTCCCAGTTTACCATCTTTAATGCCTCAGATGTAATAGGATAAGGACATCATCTCTCTTTATGCGGTGCTTTGCCAACACTTGGCAGGGTACCTAATAATCTAGTCCTTGCAGTTAGGAATGATGGCCTAGGAGTCTTCAGCCCTCCGTAACTTGCCCAGCAGGTGCCCTGATAAATGAGATTCAGAAATGTGCATCTCCTCCCCCCAACTTGTTCGGATGAGTGGAGTGTATTGCTGTGCCCCAACCACATTTGGCCAATGGAATGTTAGCAACTTTGATGCAGAAGACGCTTAGGGAGTTGAGTGTTGCTCTTTGGTGCCATTACCAAGAGAAAGATAAACTTGGACTGGCCTGCTGGTCTTAGGATGGAGGGGGTCAGGAGAGGCACCAAGGGACTACTGCTAAGGTGACTAATCATTCTGATATGCCTGGAACCGCCCCAGTTTTAAAACAAGTTCCATGTCCTGGAAAATCCCTGAGTCTTGAACACACCGGGGCAGCCGCCTTGGAGCAGAGCCTCCCCCAGCTGAGTCCAGCCTAGACTAGCTGAGCTCCAGACAACCCACAGACTGATGAGAAACCATGAATGAGTGTTGTCCTAAGCCACCGAGTTTTGGAGTGGTTTGTTCGGCAGCAGTAGTTACGTGATATAGTGCCCAATAAACACTTGCTTGTTTGAGCTGAGATAGCTCCTAGTTGAAGTTGTGAAGGGTGAGTGAAAGTTCAGCAAATGGAGGAGATGGCAAGTGTATCAGCAGATGGAGCATCATGAATCCAGCACCAGGCGCTTAGAGTACGGTGTGAGTGGGCGTGTGGGGGACAACTTTGAGGGGTGCACAACTGAGGGTGGGGCAGCCCATTCCTCAGAGCACTGCGGTAGCCCAGGTGCGAGACCTGAGGCTCAGACAGTCAGCAGGAAAGAAGGGAAGGCCAAGGTTTGGTTGTCCGGCAGACTTTCTTCAAATCTCAATTCTGTTACCTAATAACTTGGGGGATATTAGGCAAGTTACTTCATCACCTTTTTCTTCAGTGTCTGCATCTATAAAATATGTGTAATATATTTTGCACAGCGTTTTTGTCCGAGGAAAAAAACTAACAGGAAAGGGCATGTTGTTTTCATTCTAACTCCACACTTCCCTGTCAAGACGGCGGCAAACCATTTGGCTGCCTGAAAGCCAGTTGGACATTAGGACTATCTGTTCAGTGTTGTCAGAACTCTTCAGAGTTTGCTTTTCTTCACTGTTTTTTTTTTTACGGTTTTAAATTTTATTATTCATTTTCACTCGTTATGCCCCAGGGGAAAAGGGATTGATTATTTGCATTTGAGGAGAAGGAATACTCTGAAATAACTGAAGATTACTGATTATATTCATCTATGTATTGTCAATAATTTAAAAAGTGCTCTTCAAATTAACGCCACTTTGGCTAAAAAGTAGCACTTTTCATCACATCATGATCTACCTCACACAAAACTAAAAATATTTTCATCTGTGGGAGCAACAGGTACATGGAAAATCCTCCTCTCAGTTTTGCTGTGGACCTAAAACTGCTTTTAAAAAAATCTATAAAAAAAAGAGGACGAACTGAAGGTAATTTCCAAATTTTTAAAAAGTATATCTCCCCCCTGGCCCCCCAGATAATCTATAAAGGACTTTATAAGAATGCACTTAGGGTCCACCCAGATCATCCAGGATAATCTCTCAGGTCAAGATCTCTAATGTAATCATATCTGCACACTCCTTTTCCATATAAAGTAATATTTGTAGATGTTTCTCCTCCCATTACACTAAAAAAAAAAAAATCAAGGATTATAAGGGCTATTAATTTTCTGCCAAGCCACTGGTTTTTTGTTTTGTTTTGTTTTTTACCAAATTATCATGTTGGCCAAATTCAGTGGTATGTTGGAGCCAGGGTATACTGGCTTTGAAATCCAGTTCTGATATTTTTAGGATTTTAGCAGGCTGGTTGTGAAACCATTGGCAGCTTGAAATTGGCCATGATTGGGAGTGTTTACACCACAGAAATATTATAGATCAGGGCTTCCCACACCCCTCACCCAGGCAGCTGGCTTACCAAGACTCTATTGACTACCAAACCCCTTAATCACCAGGAAATTCATCTCAGAGTACTTCTCAGCCCTCAGAACCGTGTCAGGTCTCCAGAGGCATGGCCTAAGGCCCCTACTTGCTGCTTTCATTTTCCTTCTTGCATTATGGTAAAGATAACTGTGTGTATATCTTGTGTCCTAGAATATATCGTAAACTCCTGTAGGGCAGGGCTCTACCTTTTGTGCTTTAGAATCAGCCTGCCTGACTGATCTCCCAGAAGGAGACCAATAAATATTTGAACTGATCCCTTTATCTGGGTTCTTTCTCATCATTGGAGATACTAAAAAAAACTGATGTCTAGAGGGAATTGCACTAATCCTAAATATATATATTTGCATTTCTGTCTCCTTTGTTTGGCCACATGTTTTAATCGGGGTACAGGGTACCACCAGTATATGATTTGATGCCTATTTTGTTTACTCAAATTGTTAGAAGATTTGTTTGGTTCAGTGGAGTCACTGCAGGTATCGGCAGTATCTAACCCATGTGTAGTGTGGCATGGTAGTGTAATAAAGGATAGCTAAATTGATAAAATGGCTGTTGAAAAACCAGATGTATTCAGTGTTCCCCATAGGTTTTGCCGTAAACCCCTTGGAGGGTCACTTAAAGGTTGATTTAAAAATTTTCTTTGTCTTCAACAGGTACCAGGAAAAACTGATGTAAAAAAATTTCCACTGTCACAGAGCAACTCAATTCACACTGTAGAACACAGGAGGGCCGGGTCTGTCTGTGTGGATTAGCAGACAGGATGTGGGCTGCTTCACAGAGTTTGGCTCATTGTGATTGCCACAGATTCTGCGCCAGATCGTTAGATTCTGGAATTTTAGTGGATGAAAGCAGTGCAGATGTCCTAACAAAGTACGGAAAGCATAGAGCCTCGCAGTTTGATGGCCCTGTTTCTTATCAAAGTGAAGCGGTCTAACTCTATGACTAATAGAATTTTATTACCACCCTTTAATTCAGATTATATAGATTTTTGGTCAGATTATAAATTTTTACTTTTGCCTTTTGGAATTTAGTGATAAAGGAAAGATTGCTATAAAGCTCTAATTATCTCCTTCCCTGAAACATGTTAAGATCAAAAGAAAGAGGTACTTGGAAATGAATAGACGGGTTGTATTGCTCACTCTTTCAGCCAGCAGTCATTACTGCTGGCTGTGCGAAGGTAAGAGACACGGAGGTGGACAGATGAGATCCCTGTCCTTAGGGAGCAGTCCAGTCCAGTACTGAGCTAACTCAAGGCTGATCTGGGGACTGGCATCACGTGGGCCCTCGGAGGGCTTCAGAATTTCAGGCCTGACTCCATGCCTGAATCAGACTCTGTGTTTTAATAAAATCTTATGTGATTTATGTACATGATAAAGTTTGTGAAGAAAGGTTGAGTAGGGGGCGCTCCTGGGTGGCTCAGTCGGTTAAACGGCCAATTTGGCTCAGGTCATGATCTCACAGTTCGTGAGTTCAGCTGTCAGTGCCAAGGCCGTTTCGGATCCTCTGTCCCCCTCCTCTCTGCCCCTCACCTGCTCACTCTCTCTCAAAAATAAACATTAAAAAGAAAAAGATTGAGTAGGTAGAAAAAAAAATAATTACAGGGATCGCTGGAGAGACCATAGGAATAGCATGAAGTACAAAGCAGATCATGATTAAAATTCTTTTTTAATTTTTATAAATTTTTATTTATTGAAATTTTTAATTTTTTTAATTTTTGAGAGAGAGAGAGAGACAAAGTGAGGGAGAGGCAGAGAGAGAGACACAGAATCTGAAGCAGGCTCCAGGCTCTGAGCTGTCAGCACAGAGCCCGATGTGGGGCTCAAACTCACAAACTCTGAGATCATGACCTCAGCTGACATCGGACGCTTAACCAAGTGAGCCACCCAGGTGCCCCACCTCCCCAATTTTGTTTTTTAATTTGAAATTTTATTTTAGTCTCAGAGTTAAGTTTCTCCTTGTTCTTCTATGAGAAGAGTGTCAAAGTCCATACTTAGTTTTAGGGGACCTTTTCATCTGACCCCTTTGGATGGGGACCTTTCCTTGGTTAGGGCTGGGACAGAGCTCCATTCTTGGTCCTCAGCTGCTAATCAAACCTCTGACACTCCGTGGTACCCATCAGTCAGGGATGGCGTCCGTACGAGGCAGCCTTTATGCCCTTGCTGTG
>NW_027532015.1:12908598-12909406 GCF_008692635.1 Crocuta crocuta
TAATGCGCTGCCATATTGCTCCCATATCAAGTGATCCCACAGGAACAATGTGGCAAAGCCTTCCCGTGTCAGACCATTTCAGGAGTCTTTTTTCAGATATGAAGACGTTGAAAGGTGGGATTGAGGCTTGTGATGACACATAATTACGAATGTCTGCATTTAATCTTTCTCTTTAAGGGAAATATCGCTGTTCATTTCACTGAAAGGAACCTCACTACTCTGTCTTTTTAAAGCTAGAGCCTGATGAAAACACCGTAATTCTCTTGCTTTTAAATATTGGAGCAGTAGTAGGTGAGGAAACCCTGAACACAGGCCTGATTTTGTTTTCCATGACTTTCTTCTTGAGCGAATCAATTTAATTCCTTAGGGGATGGGAGGTGGATGACAGGGAGGATTTAGTGTTCTGTGGGCGTTGGCTCGCGGTGGCCCTGGGGGGGTAATGTGTTTTTTTTTTGTTTTGTTTTGTTTTTTCATTATAAACCGTCTGACTCAAAGTGTTCACTTCTAGATGTTGAGATAAGCATTCATTCTTAGCCTGTACAAATTACTTCATAGAAAGTTTGCATTTAAATCGACCCTTAAATTATTTACAAGATCCGACAGTTGGGAAACCAACCACCCCCAGTCCTAGACGCTAAAGGTCCCTTTGGGTCGTCTGAGTGATTCATGTGGTAATCTGACCGGGTGTGGACTTGGGTGCCCCTGGCTGGTCAGGCTGCTGCAGAACAGGTCACGGTTTACATGGGGGATTGTTCTCACTGCCGCGCATGTTTTCCCTCACCTGTGTCTGTGTGCACTGCCTGTCCGT